>NW_026534344.1:12547011-12618162 GCF_026225885.1 Hylaeus anthracinus | reverse complement strand
TCTCTCTCTCTCTCTCTCTCTCTCTCTCTCTCTCTCTCTCTCTCTCTCTGGCTCCTCTGCACCGTCTCCGTCGCTCACCCCTCGTTGCCCTGTGAGTCTTGCGTTACGCCCAGGATTTCGTCTCCTTTGACGGGCCTGTCGATAGACAATAAACTCGATTTGAGAAGCAGGCAGGGATCAAATGTAAATATGCGCACAAAGCGAAGCCCAAAGTTTGCGGATCCGTGTGCTGTGTTGCCAGCGTGCACGAGCTACGAGTGTTTCGTGCGAGGGAAACGAATGCGAATCGTTCTTGGGGATGCGAGGTGATTGGGGAAATTGGTAATGTTTAGATAAGTGGAGATTAGATGAATTGAGGAAATCAGACGGGTTGGGAAATGATGATAATTAGGAAAATAAAGGAAGAAGAGTGAAGGTAGGTAGTAAACAGGAAAGCTGGAGGAAATGAAGGTATAGAGAAATTGGAAAAGCAAGAATGAAAATAGAAAACGTAGATGAATTGTGAATCCATCAAAATTATTAAAATTGGACAAGTAGACAAATTGTAAATATAAAACATTTCTAAATTTATTTCACCTCTATACAATTTCCACATACTTGCATCATAACACTGTTGCAAGTCAAATCGATTTCCAAGTTTAATTAGAGTTCCAGGTTTTCTATTAAAAGAAAATTAAATGAATCTGGTGGATTTGATGTGTGGAACCGCAGACTTTTGCTGCAGGTGACTTCGAGGCAGAATGTTGATTTAAAGGAAACCTCGTTACGATGTGAAACGATTGACAATATTTCTCCGTTTCGATTGGTGATTAAACATTTTTAATCAGAACACGACGATCGTTCTACTTCATATAAGGTAATTTAATATTTTACTTTGATCTCGTACACAGAGAAACTGCTGCATATCAGTTTACCAACGCGATCGATAGTTTGGATCAATGTTACGTGACAAGCAGGGGCAAATCGAGACATGGCAAAGTGTTTTTAAACGAAGAGTATGGCGTTTCGCTACTCAAGTTATCAGATTACGTACGAGTCTCGGTTAGGTATGCTTCTTACATTTATTTTGAAATACCGAGGCTAATGCATTCATACGCAGATAATGTTTAAATAACTTCGCATAGAAGAATGTAGCGCAAACTTCGTGCTGTATTCAAGACGTTTAAACAGTGTTGAATTCTAAATAAAACTTTTTAATAATACCACATTATGAAATATAACGCATTAAACCTTTCAACTCGAACTATTTCGAACAAAGAAGTATAAAGCACCTCCACCCCTCTAAAATCACCTGACTCGTAAAATAACCAGATTCCTCCCATTATGAAGTCAAAGCCACCCGATTAAAAGGGTGCCGTCTTCCGAGACCTATCGTTGATTCAAAATTCAAACAAGGCGACGCTAATCGCGGCAATTATTCATTTTCCTTCGTCAAAGAAGAGATACGTTCAGGGTCGAACGGGTGATACCGCTTCCACGAGCTCGAGCCTCGTCGAATATTCCACGAAAACCGTGCGCTACGCGTTGAACGTCGGGACGAGGGTAGTCAGCCACTCTCGGATGCATAATGCAGCCCCTGGTGTCTCCCATCTGCCTGGTACCTTCCGTGAAAACCACCCCCGTGCCCCGCAGTTCGCGTCGCTGCCTTCCCGCATCGTGACCAGGCTGCGAACTAACACCCCTCGACTTACGTATCCTTACTTTTTCTTGTAGGAACCGCAGCCACCCCCCACCCACCCCCACGGCCCCTTAATACTGTCTCATGTCGGCTCCATAAGTCACTGGATATAGGATTGGAAAGAGTTTAAGGTTATCTTCGACGAACAGGTGGAGACACAGCTCGTTTTGCACGAGTGCCTCCGCACTCGGAATACTTTCAGCTTTCTGTTGCGTTAGACTTCGAACTCGAATGCGAAATCGAACGATTCTCCATCTGCGTTGATAGCGCCCTTAGGATTCGGTCACGAACATTTTTTTAACGAGATGATTCTTTGTATTTAGGCCCGTGTTTATTTTGAAGCTTGAGTTTATTATTGGGAGTGGTGTCTTTTATACAGTTTGCAAAGTGGTGGTACAAAAGTGGGAGGAGTGAATGTATAAAAGAAAATAGCAATGAGGCTTCATAGAAACAAATGTTTCTTATTCAATTTTTCACGTAGATTCATCTCTGTTTTATACTATAATTTCAAAAGGACTCTACATATGAGCCGTTCATTGCACAAATCGATTAACTCCATAAAACAAAAAATTGAGAAATGCGATGAAATAATGTACACTGCTTTTTAATATTCCCTTTATAATTTAAATTCAAATAAATATTGTAGAATGCATAAATACAGATGTAGCTTTTATCTAACGATACATAAAATTAATAAGAATGAATAGCCAAAAAATAATCGTCGGTAACGTTACAATTTGTATATACCTGTAGGAATTAACGATTTCTGCAGTGCACGGCTCATATATTCCTCATAGTTTGGTATCAATTGAGTTATGACCTCTCATGCCTATATTAGAACTTTCTTTCTTCGACTCGCACGTGCTCTAAACTAACCGCACCTCCAATCCTATCCTAAAATAACTGAAAGTCAATTACAATTTGCGCTCTGCTCGTCAAAGAAACATTTCCTCTCCCATCAGTGATCTTCAACAAACCGAAAGCATCATGCGCGAAAGACAAGTGATACACAGGGTGCCGTATATATTTGTCTCGAGTTAAAGAAGTGAGATAAGCGCCTGGAGCAAAAGGAATCCGTTGAAAGCGATTTCCTGCGCGGCAGAGATGGAATCGAATATCCTTTATGCATGCATGTATACAACGAGCGCTGACAATGTGATATGCTAAATCGGAAGCATCTGTTTGCCACGCAGCCATGCGATCCGACTTGGTTGGTATTCAAGCCGAAACCCGTGTGATTTTTCATTCAGCATGGAAAATCTACGGCCGGAAGTCTGGAGGGCTGCCCGCGCGCCGGGGACATTTAACCTGATCGATGCTTCCGATTTATCTCGGGCTGATTTCAGGGCCCGATCCACTGACGAAAAAAAAATTTGGAAATTCATTTCGATCGCCGCGAAAGTACGCGATCTGTGAATGTCGCGATCGCATCGATCGTTATGCAGAACCTGTGCGGCGTGCTTGCTCGAATCGATCCAAGTGATTTTCGTTAAGTGGAAATAGTCGATTTCTGGAGCCTCTCGTGCATGCACTAGGAAAATTTAGAGTCTGGTCGCGATGTATCCCTTTGCAGAGATTTATTAGGTACCGGGAGTTAATCTAGATCTGGACGTGAGTTCTAACCTAAATTCTTGTCAGAGAGAACTGCATTACTCTGACGGTGGAGGAGCCTGTCGATAATGTGAACTTCTTCGTCTCTCTGTCTTTTTAGACAGACAAGATTTACCAACGGAATGATCTATATTACTCTTACTGTACTCTGTCGGCATTATTGTTCACTTTGCTGGTAACGTTCGGTAATGTAGAACCTTGAATCGGTAAAGCAGACCATTCTGATGATAAAGTAGTGACCAATTGATACTGCCTTTAGATTTTTCTACCCTACCAACTAGAGTAAAATAGATTGATTTCTGAAGAAATCAAACGCATTTTAAATGTTTATTTTCTTTAACATAAATAAATCTCTCTCTTCTACTTACCCTTACATGTTCTACACAACGAAACTCTACCGAGAGATCATTCCATCAGATTGTCAACTGTCATCGCCCCTATGTAAACAAACCTCCCTCCAGTTTTCGCAATTTTTAACCCCTCCTCACGTATTAATACAACGGGATTGGATACCTTCCGCGAGTATCGCGCATCTCTAGCCTCATTCCCTATGCAATTTCCTGTTTCGCGTCGCTCGCAAGTTTTCATCATCGTCAACTAGGCGCGGCCCACGTTCGGACGTATCATCGAATCTCGCGGCGGGACACGCAAAAGTTTCATTGAATCTTTTATCAGCGTAAACACGGCCGTCCGTGTGCTCGTTACCCGCGGTTAAATATGTACATTCAATCTCGCCCGCGTAGACACGCGCGACCATACGCCTCCCGCGCGCTCGCTTTTGTCCCTCACCCCTTAATTCGAAGAATGAAGGCAGTAATGCGTGGCGAGCACCACGCATTGTCGCCATGGACGTCACTCTTCGCGCAATAACGCGGCCCGCGAATAGGACAAGGGGATGAAAAATGACCGAAAGTTCTCGACAGTGAAAGGCGGGCGACGAAAGGGGTAGCGGCCGCTATCGATTGGCCATCGGCATTGTTGTCAGTCCCACGGGCACGGTAGGGGTGAAAAATAGTGCGATATCACGGGGCATCGTAATGAATTGATATAAAATATGCGGTCGCGTCGCGTGAAATTCTCGTTTGTGTTGTTTACCTTTTCTGTTTTTGGTTTTTGTCCAGGGTAATGCTGACCCCGTAAAGCGAATGCGGGTTTGCTGGCGTTCGCCTGAGAGAAATTGCGCTGGCGAAATTAATTCATGTAAAATAGTGCCCGATATAGGAACCACGGGAGTGAAATATTGGGAAAAGGCGGAATATGTTTGCGAGTGCGGCGCAGAGTGCGCCAAACTCTTCGCGCGGGGTGGTACGCGTAATGCTTGAGGGGGTGGTTTGGTAGAGAAGTTTGAAAAAAATTACGAGCTTGTTGGATGCTGTTTTTTTTTTCGGAGTTTCAGGCGTGGAGGACTGATCAAGTGATTGGCAGGATTTCAAAAATTGAAGAAGTTGTAGGATTTTGAAGCGAACTCTGCAGGTTCAACACGACGGTTGGAATTTTTAAATTAATCTCCTTTGAGATAAAATTGTTCAGATGAGGTAGTAGATGATTGGTTACTTGAAAACTGAAGGTTTCACACCACATGGGATCTCAACAGTAGCCATTGAATTATCTGTAGCAAAACAAGAGGAAACAGAATTTATTTCATGTTGAAATGAATAAAATCTTCGGTAAAAAGAAATAATTCCCATCGTCTGGTTAAAAATAAATCTATTTTATTACGCTATCGACCTCGAAAGAAATTTAACAGCCGCATAAACCCGGAAATGATCGTTCGATCGGTTCTACATTGCTGGATGGCCATCACAGCGGCGCAATATACGTTCGGTGATGAATTGAACAAATACCATAAAGGATTTGGAAAAAAAAAGATTCATCCCCGAAGTGAACGAAGCTGTCAAAGTTATTCGCTGCAAATGGAATTCGATACGGGAAATTGCATACAAGTCAATTTTTCTCGGGACGATCACTGGAGAGAATTGGTTTCTACGGTTGCCGAATGAAGGTTTAATGGATCCACAAAATGGTTACATCTTTCTTGTAACATTCTGAAAACGGTTTCATTCTATTAGGCGGTTCCATTTGTCTTTCGTCCCCGTGTTTTACGAAGACGACGCGGAAAACCTCCCCTTTGACGTTTTCTTTATCCTCGCCCTCGTGTTCCCGAAAAGACAAATGATGTGTGACTATCACGATTTGACGCGCCACATGCCCTTTCTCGGATTGCGCTGACTTCTTTACGGATTTCAGAATCTGATTGCTCGTGACTCGTAGAATCTCTAAAACCCCTGTACATTGTGCAATTAACCCTCGGGGTGAACTTTGAATATTCTAGGTTTCAATGACGTTGAAATTTGGAAGAGAAATAATTTCGAGTACATTTAAAAATACCAGAGACACTGAAATACTAAAAAGTAAAAGTAACCCTCTGGACGAATGTATTATATTGTCATTAGTTACTTTAAATTCAAACAATAGCGATTCGTCCGTAGAGGGTTCGCGAACATGTAAATTCCTCGGACAACTCTGATCCTTTTCGACGAGTTTGCTCGACGACCCTTAGGAAGTCAACTCGGTGGACCGGCGACATTCCTCGCGGAGATCTCGAATTGCGATCAACGAACGCGAAGAACCGGAAGCTAATTCAAATTAGAGACTTTGCCATCGATCGTGGAACTTTAAAGTACCCTTTAAAACCACTGGAAAATTGGTCAGTCCTCGAGTGCGCGTGGTCTCTGATTATGTACCCCAAATATCCGAACAAAAGTTACTTGGGTTAATTGACCCGGGGGCCAAGCGAAAATAAAAAAGAGACTCAAGGGGAGAAGAGAAGGGGAAGGGATTGATGGAATCGGACAGGGGAATTGAAAAAAACGATGAAATTGTCCACCTCGTTCCGACGAACTTTTAACAAGGAATTTTAATGAGCCGTTCCAACGACGGTACAAGCAAAGTGAATTCATAATCAGAAACTCGACTTACAGCAACACGTTACGAGATGTTTTAAAAATCGGGAGTGTTTCTTCGTGTTACACTTTGAGTTCTGTTTCTTCTTTGTCGTAGCTTGTTGAAGCTCTTAGGTAGATATGTCTGTGTGCAAATTCGTGTCGAGCGTGGAGGAAATAAGAGACACAGAAGAAATTCTTTGTCAGAAATACGTTGAATTGATATCTATTATGGCATATAAATATAAATAAAGACTAAACCTGTAAACATCATACAGAGCATCAGATGAGTTCATCTTTTTCCATACTTTATTCAACATTTATTTCAGAGCGAACCAGAAAGATCGACAAGCGTCTCTCGCAACCGACTTCAGCCAGGTGCTCGATCGAAATCGCGTTTCAAACGCGAAAAGAATACGTCCCGAGATGTAGGAATCGATCCTCGGACAACATCGACTCTGGCACAAAAGGGTAGCTGGTAGCCAGGAACGACTCGTGACTCGTGGCAGACGAGAAACTTCTCGCATTGCGAGCTGCGCGAGGTAAAGGCACCGCTCGACTCCGATTTTCCTGGTGAATAGGCAGCCTTGTTCTGGTAAGGGGAAATCGCATAGCGCTTCGAATGAGACACGGACTTCCAATTACACGGGAATTGAGAAACGCGAGACGTGGATGCGTGCTAGTGCGCGCGAAACACAGCGGGAACATAATCCCGGAATGGCCGACATTCTTCAAATTCGAAGGGAAAAGGATGTCGCGCGGGGTGGCGTGCTCGAAATACTTCTAAGCGTTCGATGCATTAAACCGAGAAGAAGCCCTTGTCGAATAGGGAAGAAACTGGAGGAAGAGTTTTCGGATTACCCGACGAACGTCTGAGCCAATTGTTCTGACTGTTGGTAATCCTGGTTGGGTTTGAGCAGCGGACGCATCACGAATTGTAATTAGTGGAACCATGAGGATGTAGCGTCTCACCTTCGCTGTAATTTGGTTTGGTGTGTACAGGAATTTCAGTTGTTCCGTTTGGTAGAAAACGGGGTAGTTTCACAGAATAGTGAATGTGATTTTTCAGTTATCAATCTCTATTGTTATTAGTGAGATTCAGAGGTATCATAAGTTTCTTTAATACACATATATATATTTATTTATTTACTGTCGCATCAGCTTGCAAGCCATTGGCGACCACTATCAGCTACATGATCAATATTTATATACATATGTGAGTCATAATATAATTAAAATAAATAAAAAACGACTTATGGTTAGAATAACTAATTCTTATATCTAATAACAATTATAAATACTATTTATCATTGAACGTATATTTTACAAGGTTGTAGTGTCTTGTTAATTCTTGCTTATATTTTTAACACCTCCATTGATGCAAGTTGATTTTTAAATCAAAGGTACACAGCTGTACTTTTCTCTTATACATATGTTTACCAACCCTCTACATAATTCTATCCTCAAGAATATACATGGTACCTCCCCAACTAATAGGATAAAGAGGTTAAGAACGTCTCTTCAGGAAATAAACACACAAACTCAACAAAATCAGTATCGTTATATACCACAATAACTCAACCTCTCCTCGCAAAAGAAAAAATTTGAAAATGACCTATCATGAATCCTTCTTCTTTTCGTGATATCAGTGCCAGACGCTGGGTTCGCGATTCTAACCGATTTTTCTGAGGATCGTGGCGACAGCATCCGCTCATGTTATTGAACTTCTTGCGGATTTCGGCGACAAAACCAGCGCAGAAAGTTTCTCAGGCGTCAGATGCGAGGAGAGAAATTTCACTCATCGCTCCGGCGCGTTGAATAATGCAGAAGCTCGCTCGCAACACCGAAGACGGGACGGAGGTGCGCCGTCACGATTCCCTGCGCGGGAAAGGCTGTTAAACACGGCGTGGTGCGGTGTTTAGCTCAGTGCACTGGCCAAACTCATCCCTTTATCTGGCGTCGACCAGCGACGACGGTTTACACCGAAAAGCCTCGGTTAGCGCGTCCCGTGTTACCTTGCGAAAGATTCGTCGATATGGATTACCGTTCGACCGGTGTACTCCAAACATTGATTTTGTTCAACAGAATTGGAGCGCACTGACGAGTGACTGCTGGTCAAAACGGCAGATTTCTTCTTCGTTATTTTTTGACCACTTGAATTCAGTAAAAATCGCTGTAGTTTATGTGTGTATGGGTGGCTGTAGACGTTCTTATGCGTTTTAGAAATTCTGAAAAGAAAGGTTACCATAAGGTTGTCCCAAAAGTCTCTTCCATTTCATTAATAAGTAACACATAGATACAATACATTATTTTAATGTTACATTATTAAATTGCGTATGATCCATTTTGCTCCATTACTGTTACAACATTAACATCCAAGAAATTAGGTTTCCTATTCATATAACCACTGCCACACAAAATAACTGAATGTAAGTCACGAAAGACACTTTTGGGACAACCTAATACAATAGAAAAGTGGACGATGGACGAGAGAAGGGCTTGAGAGAATGTTTTAAATTAATTGAGAAATACGTGTATCTACATCCTCTTCCTATTTTATTTCAAACACTAATTTATGTCTCTTAGAGTAACTCAACTATAATAAAAAATAAAGTATTCCAAAGAATTCACCTAAGTCTGACGTCTCATCTGATCATTCGTATATCGCTATACGTAGAATCTAAACAAATATAGTTAATTCCAACTAACCTCGTAGAGAATTCGCGGAAACCAGTTTCTGCTCCGAAGCAGCAGCATTCCCATGCACGGGATGTTCATGAATGGGCTACGCGCAAGGAGCGAAACTATCCAATTACAAGGAATCGCCTAAATCTCCGTACGGGGACCAATAGGGGCAACCGCAGGAGTTGCAGTGCCGGCAATCCGGAATAAGGTGCTCAACGTAGCCGGTATCTGGGCCAAGGACGGTCCATTGCACTTGACATAGTTGCATACCGCGCGCGTAGGGCGCAATTAATGGTGCAATTTAGCTGGCCTCGAGTGCTGCTCTCGTCCGCGACTGAAACGATACCGCCGAAGGGGACGAGCACGGGGAACACAAAAAACGAAGCTGCACGGAGAGGGCGAGCGAGGAGGCGAAAGAGAGGAAGGGTAACGCGAGGGGAGAAGAAAAAGCGGGAAAAAATAATTTCAACCCTGGCAGAAACGAGGACGACGTTACACAGGGACCTGGTCGCTGGAACGATGCCTCCTCGAAAGTAAACCACCCCTGACGCTTCATCCCCCACCGTTTCCCCTTCGACCCGCAGGAACTCGATTCTTCTCCGCCCTCGTCGCGCACTTTTTCCCTTGCTTCGGGCGTCTGTTTATTTTTTCAGTCCTCGCGAACCGCGCGATACGTTCTCGTTGTGCCATCGCGACGGTTATATTTCCCATGAGTGGTATGTTTGCGTTAAGTCGGCAACAAAGAGCCAAGTCGTCGGTGGCGTTCCTCAAAGCGACACGCTTCAGCGTCCGCCGGTGATTAATTAGTACGACTTATAGCCGAATTTCTGGACGCTTGTCATCTGGCATACTTTGTCTTCGTTTTTTAACATTCATTAATGTTTAGGGCGTAAGGTGGTCTTTATCTTTGTGGTTAGTTAGATTCTTTAGGAGTTGGACCATCTTGAGGTCAAGAGAGAGGTTTCACGAATTCCTTGTAAAGATATAAGCCTAAATTTTAGGAGTTGTATCATTATGAGGTAAAGACAAAGGTTAATAAATTCCCTGTAACGATATAAGCTTATATCAAAATAATTTTAATTCCTAAGATTTCAAGTCTACCTATCTTCATATATTCCCACTTACGAATCGCATTTATTTCTCACGCGAATACGTCTTTCGTTTATCTGAAATACTGCCATGGGAATGCACGAAGCCAAAGACAGAGCTTAAGATGCTAAAATGGGGAGTCGTGAGATGGAGTATTAGCTGTAGCGATAAAATTTCACGAATAAGGTTTGAGAAAATTCCTAAACAAGACGCGAGGCGAGGAAATATAAAGTTAGTCGCGCAAGAGGACACCTGTAAGGGTACGGAATGGAAACTCTCGACAGAATATGCGTAAAAAGGGAAGGGAGGTATACGCCAACGTGGAAATAGGCAGAGTATAAGCATCGTAAGTGGATACGCGAAACGGGATCACTCCTTTTCCAGGGGCTACGGTTAAGTTAGATTGCTACAAGACAGATCATAAATATCCGGGAACGGCTTTGTATAGAGGCGTTGGCGCGGAGGCGAAACCGTGGGCGGTATCAACATGAATCGACGCAGGACCCATATTGTTCTCCTGTGTAACTCGTTGCATTCGAAATGCCGCGCAGCTGGAACCGTCTGTCGCAGTTTTACGATATGCATACGCGTTCTCGCGCTAAAAATATTCCTTTGCGAAAGACGACGCGAGATTAATCTTGAATTATTAAATCGATTCATAAATAATGCTGCCGGCAAAAAATGAGCATGCCCTCGAGGAATCTCCTGCTGGCAGTAGTTTTTTAAACGATGTCAATAATTGTTATAATGTTCAATCGAGTTCTAACAGGTTGCAATGGGAATTTTTACTGCTAGGTTTTAGCAATACAATATTGTATTTTTTGGACGTTCGGAAGGAACGGTTATTAAGTGTAATTTTTCAATTCTCAAATGTTCTAATAAAAATTAGTAGACTTTCATATTCACATTTTTGACTCTCTGTGTTTGTTTCGTCTCTCCAGTTCCTCGAAAGCAGGTATTTCCAGGCTTTTCCTCCGTGCTCTCCATCAAACCTATCTCTTCCTCGTCTCACGCTATTTTTCCATAATTTTTCTCCCCATTCTTTCATCAGCAACGCACGCAACGCGCGTACTGCTTGCCCCACATTATCCCCACACCCCCTCGTTCCAACCCTCAATCTCACCGCTTGGAGATTTCCCCACAGGCGCGCGACTTCACTTATTCACGCACTCGATTATTTACGCCTACGCAACCCCTGCCCTCCTCGGTCAGCCTTGTCACCTGTGTACACAGGCTCGCGTAGCCCCGTCAGAAGTGCGAAAACGGAATTCGCAATTTAACCCTCAAGAAACTAAGTTGCGGGTCGCCTTTGAACAAATATTTTTATGGGGCCATTGATAATGAAACACCGGTGTACATTGAAAGGGAAATTTTAATAAACTCGACTTTTCATCTGTTTTATGGGGCAGGAAATTATGGAGTAGTTGTCAATTAATTGAGACGATTGATAAATTTGATAGTTCCTATTTCCTTTACTCTGATTTCAAAGACAAGTACCTATGTATAGTACTGTTTAATTTATGTATATATATATATATATCTTAATATTAGAATAAAATGAGAAATCAAAATTATTGGATATTCGACTTCAGTTTAATATGTGAGTTTTATTATTATTCATCAATAACATTGTGCCAAACATACCGTCCATGTTCATCAGTCATTTTTTAAATACAATAAAAATTATATATCGATGAAGTAGGATGAAGTTTCCACGAGAATGTTTGATGATATACCTCAAATTTAAAATACATTTGCATAAATTTAGCAAGGTAATATATAAGTAACGGGGATCACGGCCGCCACGAGTGTCGCACGGCAGCGCCCGATGGCGTTAATTTCGTTATTCATCGGCCACCGCGACGCATGAATGGACATCGTACGACTATTTTCATTAATCACGACGCACTTAACTTGCGCAGAATCTGGTAGGCCAGTCACTGATCAGACGGCCCGATGGATTACTCGTGAAACGAGTCGCAGTTGAATGCCAACCCTCGTGATTATTTACGCGATCAGAATCCATCGATGCATTAGTCGCGCGCGACGCTGAATGCTCGATTATTCGTGGTCACGTGGCGCCTTAAATTCGCGTTTACGTGTGCGCGACGGGATTGATCCGCTCCGCGCCCTTATTTCCGGGTTAATGATCGACTTGCGTCGGATAACGGGGATCTCTCTTTAACACTGGTTATCGGAGGCTCTTTTCAAACTATCGTTCGATAGAATTGGTAATTTGTTTCCTTTGTACGCCGACAAAATAATAATTTCGCGTTGTGCTGCTTGCAGGTATGTACACGATGCTCGTCAGCCAACAATAGTTCATCCGCGCGTGATTAGATTGGAGGGATGCCGTGAGCCAACGTTGAAACAATTTACCAACGGTAAAATAAATTTCTAGCGGTGAACTCGATGAATATTTAGTTTGATTGTGCTGTTATGTGGTGTTTAGGATTGGAATTGTCGGAGGCCGAGAAACATGCAGGTTATAGATTTTAGAAGATTTTACTAGCTACGACGTATTGGTAGATGTCATCTTTTTTATTTATATATTACTGACAAAGCATGAATAAAATTCTTGAATCCACTAATTATTTCAGAAACGTGCCTAATTACGAACCTTAAGTATGGATTGCAAACATTATTATAGTTAAACCTTTATCAGCATATTATTTTAAAAATTTATCCAATGTGCACAGTTTTGCACACACGAGCAACGGAGCCATTAAATAAATTGAACAAATAAAAACAATCTTCTAATAACGTTATTCTATCGTTAGTAGAACGATATTTTACTGTAATAATTTCAAAATTATAACATTTTCCAGAGACCCGTTCACACGGAACGACGGCACAAAAGAATTAATTAATGCCCGATCGATGCAAATATTCCGAAATGCTTTTTATTCCAGTTTCCCCTTTCTCACGGTCATTTGTATAACAAAGAGATCGATCGCGAAATCCTAATTCTTCTCAAAGTGTATGATCGTCCCCGAGTACCCTGTCCGTTTAAGGCGGTCCATGCTTTGTTATTAAAATGCCGTCAGCGTAGTTCCGCGAGTTTTCATATTCCATTATTCATGAGGATGTTCGAGGAGAGGGCGAGGCTTTCCCAGCTCGCTCGGACCCGACGTAATCCGCCGTCGGAACCGCGAGATTCTTTTTCTTTTCTAGCGAAACCTAACCAGGACCTCTCTAACGGTCGTTCGGCGCTCCGAAATCGTAGCGTTTGTCCTGCCTCGGTTTTCGGTGGCAATTTAAGAAGCTTATGAAGAGGAACTGCACCCTCAACGGAATGCAAATCTTCGCGGAGCAACCGTGGAAAATTGCGCCCACTTTAAGCCGTCGTCGGATATAGTTTCCACTTTGATGGAAAGATCGCTGCTGCCCGAGCGAAACTGAATCCCCGCTGCCAAATTAAACGGCCGGGATTCTTCCTTTTTCTCGAGTGTCACTCGTTTCCCAGGAGTCCCCGTTGGCCTCGAGAAATGTCCCTGCTGAGATCTCGCGGTGACGTTCGTTTGGCTGGAGGAAAAGTTTGCGGGGGTTGTGAAAACGGGCGTCATTTTTATTACCACGTTGGCTCCCAAGTTAAAACTCGTGACAATTTCTATAAAATTAAAATTATGTCTCGAGACTGTTGAAGATTAGAAAATTTAACATCTGCCGTTGTATTTAATTTTTTAATGTCACCAAATTCACGAATCCTGTCCAGATTTATTTTCATTATTGTCTCTCTAATACATCGTCCTCAGGACTTGAAATCTAACATACATAAAATATGCAGTGAAAAATAATAATAGTTCCTGTGTAATAGAACGCATAATTAAATCTTCCTCCTTTTCCCATCATGGAAATCATATTTCTGTCATTCCTACATTTTATAATACTATTACCATAACTATTAAATTACTGTCGTAGGAATGGTACATTCTAAATTCTAAAAAAGACCCGAAGCACACGTTTAAACCTTGTTTATTCACCATCCGTTTTATCGAGTGTGGCCCATCGACATTTTCATCGCCATTTGGCCTCCCCGTGTTTCCCATCCATGATCTATCGGACGGAAGAGCATGCCTCGGGGACTATTTTAAATTCCTGGCGGAAACCCCGATTATTACGGCAACTAGAAACACGCTACAGGGTCCATTCAACGTCGTTCCGTCGTAGTCGAGTCAGGAATCTCGAGTCGTGTGCCATTTTGTTAGGAAAGCCGTATCAATCCGTTTGTACACATACAGAATGCGCTGAACGAGCTCCCGAACAACCCCCACCCCCTTTGCGGGCATGCAACCCCAACGATGCAACGAAACTTTCCCAACTGGCAGCAAGCCACAGTCACGGTGGATAGAATTTCAATGTGTTTACCGTTATGTTTACGCTCGCAATCGTTTCGGAACAATCCTATCCGCCACCGTTCCGCCCGTCTTTCGTCCGCGATAGCGAAGATAAAGTTACATCGCGAGGAGGAGAGGGTGGTTTCTGTTTACTCGAAGGGCTGAAGAATAATTGCGGATCCAATGTCGTCCGACTTGATGCAAAAACGATGAAACGCGATATTCTATAAGATTGAGATTTTTCTACCAAGATTATATTTTAGTATTCAGAATTTAGTCAAGTGATCGTGTCTTGGCAATCGGAAAATATAATGATGGACATCTCTACTCAGATTTTCGAGGCAAGTAGTTCATATAACATCCATATGAATTTAATAATTTTTAAAATTCATACGAAAATTATTTTTGTGTTAATGGACAAACGGAATTTCGAAGTTGACCAACTCTGGAATTGCTGAAAATTATAGAATTGATAATTTGCTAGCACAATTTTGAGAATTGGATGCCATATTTTTGAAAGCTCGATACCGTGTTCGGGAAGCTGTTTCTAAATCCACGCGAATTTCAATGGCACAGCTGGTCGTGAAATAAGTGGTAATGACAGACGAAATTTCGTGAAATGGCCCGAATAAAATTTTATAAACGGGATCCCGCTGATTGCAGCCGTGATTATTGTTAAATAATGCGAACGAGCGTCAGGCGACTGAGTCCGGGTAATTTCATTATGTTATCGTCCAGAAGAATTTCATTTAATGTTCGATTCAATTATGAATTTCGGTTTGTTTAATCTACAGTAAACCATTGATTGCGTTTGTCCTCTAGAAAAAATTCTGGTTATTGTTGCATTCTTAGCTTTACCTAGAACAACTTTTTAAAATTAAATGTCCTTATTCGACCAATGTACATTACAAAAATAAATTGACGAGTCACTGCAATACTTCCACAGTCGAACATTTTCCAGTGCTTCGCGAAGTAGCTAGAAGTTTCGAAACAGTGATCTACTTTACGATCTCCCCATTAGCAATTGAAGTTACGTATTATTCCCAGACGAGCATTTAACGTCGAGAAGCACAGAGCGGAAGAACGGATAGACAACGAGAAAATGTATGTTTGCTCGCGTCCATTGTAATGGACAATGTAGCTATACATTTTCTACTAGAAGTAACTTATGAGTCATTGAACGAGCCATAACGCATTGTGTACACTTTTCAGCTATTTAATCCATACTCTGTCTGTCCCTGACACTTCTTCTAAACACCGATTTTTTGCAGGTGCTAGTTAGTCTCTGTCAGTACCACTTGCTGAGACTAAATATTTTCACTGATCTCTATTATTTGGTGACAAGGTTGCTCAGTTTTTTGAAAAGCAAGTCTTTCAAATTGTCCTTATTTAATCTCGCGTTAGTGACTCGTGATGAGATTCAAGTCTTGAGCAATTTGAAGACGTTAAAAGTTTTACTGTCGATGTGAAAAGATAATTTTATCGCCTTTTAATCTAATCGTGTAAACACGAGACAATTTTGTAGTGTCACGCCAGCACAAGCAGTATTAGGTTGATGAAACTTCTCAAGACTTCGAAATAGCTCGAGACTTTTAAAATATTCAACACCACCAATGTATTCGAGACTTAAAGAAAGCTTAAAACTCCTATATATGCAAGACCTTTAAGATATTCCTGGTTTCTAAACATTCAAGACTTCCAAGACTATTTTAGCCTCGGAACAGTCTCACATACATGGGTTTATGCAAACCGAGCTCAACCTAACAGAAGTGTATATTTTACAAAAACCAGTCTGTAGTATGCAAATCAAATTTCTCTCTTCGCTTAATCAGTTTTCTTAATTCCCCTATCGTGTAATCAATTCAGATTCAAATTCAAGAAAACACAATCCACTTTCCAAAATTCTTTGAAGAAATTTTAAACGAAACAGTACAAACGATGAAGACGACTTGGTACGCAGACTCGAAGCCAGTAATTGGCCCGTTTTTATCATTATTGCTCGTTACTCTTTATTTGCCCTTGTCCCATTTTATTCGACGATGGTGGAACGCGAGAAATAAAAATAATTCTCCCAATTTCCATGGAAGTGTTTCAATTAGTCGCGCGCACGGGACGCGACAATCAATTTTTTCGGCAATTACATGCCGCGGGAGGGAGGGGCAAATAGCATTGCGACTCGCGTCGTCTTATTAATAAACGAAACGTCGATTCCGGTTGTGCAAACGGAACGAAAGTTTCGAGACACTTGGTAATTGCAACTCGACGTATACGGTGCACGAAACTCGACCAAGCGAGCGCATTCCGCAACTTCGCCAGTCTCGCCGCGTTAATAGAATTCCCCGCGATTCCCACCAGTGACGCCATCTGTAGTCCCGCAAATCTTGCAACCAAAATTTACCGATTTCGCGGGATGCTCGCGTCATCTATACGGGCAGCCAAAACCACAACCTGTGAGACGAATGCTATGAAACTTTATACGAATGATAGTTGAGTTACAAGATTCATTTTGACGTCGGTAGCTTTCGATTTCGGGGTAGGAAAGGATCCTCCTTTGTAGAAGAGTTATTTCTTATTCGAGGATATGTGCCTTTCAGGTTACTAAATTTATTTTAGCACTGTCGAGGTCAAAGTATGCTTATTATATATGGAACTAGATCGTTAATTAAATTAATTCTTTGTTACAATAATTGCTACTAAAATCGAGTGACTTTAAAAATAAGTTTGAAGTACAAACTTCAAGTTGGATCGAATCGTCCTGGTCGTTTTGGTGTCCAGACAGTCTCTAGAGAGTTTTCAGTGTCTTGCATACTTCTTACATTCTAGTTGCAAAATTTTGGAATCCTAATTCCTCTGTACAATTATATATTGTTTACTGTAGAGAGTTTCTATCAACTCCTGCATACGTTTCAGAGTTTCCTGAGGCCTCCTCTATCGCGACCAAGGTAATTCGTTTTCCTATCGTCGAGGACGAGCAACGAATAAGATAAAATGCCAAAGTGCGAGCGCGGCGACTGTTAATTCCGTCGTTGTCCAGCATTGTTTTCCTTGGGATTCGTCTCACGCGCGTAAGACATTCTTCAGCCCCCGTTCGAAAGACCATTCCTCGTCGCGGGTGCAATCTAGATACGGAAAGGAGCGGAAACTGTAACTGTAATGAAATCTCGACGGATTAAGCGTGACACGTCCTATCGCGATAGCAGATAGCCGTCCTCTTTCAACTTTAATTCCTTAATTCGTATTCGCTAGTGCGCGATCCCGCGTATCACGGCTTAAACCATAGTGCACAGGCTTTTGTTCAAATATTATTACAACTCGAGGAGTTTCGCATCTGTTTATCAGGCAAAGTTGGAACAGAGGATGGATTCCGGCTTGTTCGGGCGAGTACACAGTTAAAAGGAGGATTCGGGATAATTCCAGCCGTTATAACGAGACTACGGTACAAGCTGCAAGTTTAACACGCCTATCGTACGTTATGGCGTATAACAACAGCGGTAGACGTGGAAGAATGCTGAATTTTTGCTTGAGTGACCGTTAAAAGTTTGTTGGTTCCCTTCTGTGCAGTCTGCAGCACATCTTCACGGTATTCTGCTCGGCATAAAACACTATTCGTAAGCCCCAAGTAATTTCACTTAGTAAAGTTAAATCTTCTATTTACACCAGAAACACAAAAAATAATTGTAATTCATATTCCATAAGGAAATATCCCCCTGTTATCGCCAATTAACTTTCATCTCCCAAGATCTCTGGACACCAAAAATCGAGAAACCCCTAAAACGAGACCTTGCCAATGTTCGAAGTAAAAATTGAAGAGTCATCCCCTTCCGCGCGACACCCGAATAACAGTAGTAAGGAGGGAAATATCCGTTCGGAATTTCTGTGTCAGCGGAATAGTCGACGAGTGGAAAAAGTACGGGCGATACGGGCGTTTACGTAATTTCTAAAGAGTCACACTTTTTTCCGCGCGCCACGGCTGAAGTCGAGCTTCTTTTTGCGTCGTCGGGGGATTAAAGCTTCGTAAATATAACCGGCTTATTGAAAGGGAGCTCGCAAAAGAAATGTTGCGGCCGGAGAGACGCGGAGAATGAACGACGGGAAGCGGACCGAGACGAAGATGGCGGAAGACAAGAAGGACAGATAAAGAGAGTAATTTTCGTGGGTACACAAACCGTAATTATTAATGTCACGGATGAGGCTGCGACGTGCGGAGGCTTTGCAAGCTTCTGCATCTTGGGTTACAAGACAACAGGCTCCCGCGTAAGACGTACGGTTATAGCGGACCATTTTTCATCTCTCGCTGCCGTAACAATCTCTTCCCTTGCCGCTCAGACAGGCCACCTGCGATGCGACACAAGGGAAAAAGTATATGATTTCACCCCTTCGTTCCACTGTCTGCGACACTGCGTGGAATCGTGTAGATAATAAACGAAACGCATCGAAAATCACCATTTTGTTTCACAGGATGATATAATGTGATCTGATGACATTGAAAGATGATTTTTTTTATAACTCAAATGTTTTTGGTTAGTCTATAGTGATTTTACTAATGAATTTCACAATTTATAACTTTATTGCCTTCAAATGCCCTTCAACTAACCTTCGGTATGAATATTTCTTTTTGTTTATATCTATGATATTCAAAATTTTCCTGTTCTACAACAGCATGACATTAAAATGATCTCCAGTATGAAAAATGCCTGATCTTATAAATATGTAATAATCAAATAATAATAACATGTAACATTTCTCGTAATTCGTGAACAAAGTGCTTAATCCGTCCACGGAATTAGCATTAGCGAACTCAAAACGAGTTCAACAATACGCGGTTATGGAAGAGTTGAAAATTGAGTATCGATTGGTAGGACTTTATTAATGAAGCGTGGACACTGAGGTGGATGCACGATAACGGGCGATTGCCTGTCTGTCGAATTATTCGGTACGGATGATTACTCCCGAATGAGGCTGCGTCGATGAGTGGGGTAATTAGGCGGCTCGTCTCTTCAACGTTGCGTTACACGAGCCGGGCCAGCTGCTGCCACATCATTGAACAGACGTTATTTCCATGACTTTGGCCAACACAAATATAAATTGCGGTGCGTTGGCCAATATCGCTTAAAACAATGACGAGTGATGTTCTAACCTTTAAAACCCGACCTGGAAATTTTCTGTCAGCTGCGGTACCAATATTGAAATCAGTGATAGTTGCAAGAAAATTTAAGACGTCTGTTTTAGAAAAGTGTTTTACATTCTGTGGAAAAAGTACAGAAATTAATTCCTGGAAGATTATACGTTTTCAAAGAGTTTGCCTTCATGTCTGACCAGTTACGTACCTCTACTACTGAATTGCAACGTGTACATTCAGCTTCGCTAAAATATCTGCTGAGCTTCGTTACGAAAAAATTCACATACATTCATAGCACTATTAGTTCCATAAGAATGTATGTTTACGATAAAAAAATGTCCAATTGTTCAAAACAATGCCTTTTCATAAACAAATATGGAACATTTGAACTGATATAGCAAATTTTCATTTCTATTTCTAGTAGACGGTTATTAAGAAATATTACGAACGATTTTTCCCAGTTAAAAATTTGTCTCAACTGTGGATACATATTTTAGGCTTCCTTTCAAAATTTAAAATCAACGTTAAACTGTGATTTAAGTGTTGTAGTACATTCAGTATTTAGCTGTTGGGAATCCAAGCGTATATTTCCCTTCCAATTTTAATCGAACGACTCTTTCCGGAATAGTGTACATTCCGTAAAAAAAAGTTACGATATCAACAACTTAAACAAATGCAGATTAAGGATATTTATTATGCGATATCGTACATTGGTGTATTATTCCATCGGAATAAATATTATGATCGGGGGATTAAATAGGAACACGCAGAAATAACATGGCGGGATGATCGTTGTTATTTTGTATTATTTTTAATTCGGATTGGCGATGTTACTATTTTGTTACTATTTTCTTCGACAAATTCAAAACCCGATCTATTCACGAAATTGTTGAAGAACTTAGAACCTCTGAAGCTAATAATTAAGAGGATTCATGATACGGAAAAATTCTTAAAAAATTCAACTTAAATTTCATTTGTGTCGTTGTCTATTCATCCCTTATTTTTTAACATAAGAGTTAACTATCTAAAAATAGAATCTGACATAATAAGAGTAAAAAAAGGTCCCAGTCATCGCCATGCAAGTATTAATCCACATACAAGTTGTTAGGAAACAGAAAACACAAGATAAAATACATGCTGTCTGGTAGGATTCTTCTAATTCACCCCTTATAACTCAGCGTTAAGGCGCATCCGTATAAAGAGGCATCAAATCCGCAGAGATACGATAGGCCCGTGCTGCGTTCCGTTAGAAGATTAATGTTCGGAGCAACGGGCATGTGCAAAGTACTCGACGCCAGGGTTGAATCATCCACCCCCTCACCCTTCCGACGGACATCCCGGGGTGCAGAGTAAATTCTAGTTTGCGCGTGCATTATCTCGGCTGGTCGCCGATAAATATTTCGCGCGAGTGTTTCGACCGTACGCGCTCGGTACATTGGAAAGCCATTATGTGCGGAACGACGCGGCCTGTCCGCGATTTACGCCCCCTGTGTTCCGCCAATGCGCAACCACGTCACTTGAATCGCGTTCAACTTGTTCGCCTGAACGGTTCGATGCCCCCATCGTCGAGGTCGACCTCAGAATTTTAATTTCGCCGTCGAAAATTGTCCCTTCTCGGAGGATAGAATAAAAGCAAGTCCCGTTTCGGGAGATGTAAAGACTAAAGTAGAGCGGAGTACTCTGTCGGTAATGGTATTCTTTCTGTTGATAATACTCGGTAACGTAGAGCACTATATCGATACATCCAAGTAGTGTCCTACGTTACCAAGTCTTATCGACGGTGTGCGTTACGTTATCGAAAGAGTACACTACCTTTTTAACTGAGTGAGCCACTTCTCCATCAATATAATATTATTACTGAGTGAAATGTAATTCTGCTGTATGAACTCATTCTCTACGTAATTTCCAAGTGCAGTACACGTTCGCCTATCCAAACATCATACTATCTCGGTAAAAATCTTTTAATTTTCCACGTATCTTTGGAGATTGGAACAATCTTAATTATGAAGAAGCGTTCAGTTCTAAGCAAGGGATTCTGTGGACCGTGGGACGAAAGCTGGTGAACGACCGCACCGTCCCGTTCCTAGATCCCCTACAGGGACACATTCGGTGGTTAAGAATTAACGTGGCCACTACGATGGCTTTGTTCGAGATTTCCCCGGCTCTCGCGTCTTATTACGAACAATCCCCGAAGCTCTCGGATTTCAGTTCGCCTCTGCTTCCGAGACGAGTGTCTCGGATAGCACCGGTTTCGACAGAAGAGCCTTTGTGCACCAGCAGAACACCCATTGTCCACTTCAGTCGCGCCCTACGTGCTCATCCCTCGCTTCTTCTTCTTCCTCTTCCCTTCCCGGCTCCACCTCGCCTAGCATTCGTTGTCTCGAGTATCTCCAAGGGATGGCGACGGACACCAGACCCCGGCGAGACCTTCGCGACTTCTAAATACAAGCATAAAACGCCTCTTTTACTACAGAATCCGACGCTCGGGTACACCGTGGCAAATTCGTTGGGAACTCCTCGAGGCTTTGTATTAAACGGATTTTCGTCTTCTAATTGGACACCAGGAAGTCCTTCCTGGCACTCTCACTTGTCTCCCTCTTTGTTCCTCTTACTTCTGTATCGAAGTCTGAATTGTTAGCTGCGAGTGACGAACCATCGGGGAATTAAAAATTCATTGCTAGAGTTAGGTCAGCGTAGTTTAATTCGGCAGCAACCGTAGTGATTTTGTTTCGCTCCACGCGCTTTGCGGTATTGGCATTAGCCGAGAGCCTGCATCAGGGTGGAAACGTAAAATATTCATGGTTGTTTAACAATTCATCGCGGGGGAACTGTGTGTGCGAAATGCACATGTAGTTTGCACTTGTAGTAAATAAAACCTCGATACTTTTAGAAAGCAAGGATATTTTTATTTTATTTGAAAGTTTATTTACTATGCTTTTGTAGAATGTTGATGACTTCTGTCATAAATTAAATTAAATTCTTCTGAATTTAAAATTTAAGATAAATACTAAGAAAGTTACTTTTATAACTTCTATAGATTTTAATAAACCGCCAAGTCCTTGAACCTGCGTGCCTGCTTGAACTACCCTAATGAAGTAAACAAAAGAGTCTCTGTCAAATATCCGTCCGATAAACGGACGTTTCGAGTCATAAATTTAACTAGAACGAAATTAACCCGTCAAAGCCAAGAACCTAATTTAATCCAGGGAAGAATGAAAACGTTTACATCTACATTGGCCCAACGATCCAGAAGAAATGGACGGTTGTGCTTAGGGTACACGCGATCCGATCGACGATTTTTAAAGAAAACAGTGGAACGGGACGTAATTACGAGCACGGCATGAAATTCCATGAAATTCGGCACGCAATATCGCGGCTTAATGACGCCTGTCTGTTAACGAAGGATTATGATACGCTCGTTAAATCGCTCGTCAGAAGAAACTTTTCCAGTTCCCTGCATTAGGGTTGATCGATTGCTTCATTTCACCGATGGGAAAAAGCTGGAAAAGTTTCGCAACGTCGACAGATGCGGCGACAGGGGTCTGATTTTTTAATTATACATTTTTTTCGTCGCTACGACGAACTCGGGGAAACGAAAAGGTTGTTCCGTAACTAAGACTGACCGTTTTTTAAACACGGCTGGCGAAACGATCGATCAGACTTGCAAGCATATATTATTCTAACTGTAAGTACTCAAATTACGACTAATTGGTTCCCAATGGACGAAAAGGAAGAACGTTTGAAAACAATGGGATGATCTAGAAATTTTTGTAAAAATCTAGAATAAGGATGAAATGTAGAAGATAGGCTCAAGAAAGTCAAGTGGATCTATTGTAAATTGATCTAAAGCTTACAGATTTTCAGAAAAATACAATTAAATTCAACTTATTACGTCAATCTATTGTTTTCTCATGCATACAAAATTCTTGAGCCTCTTTTCCATATTTTCCCCATGTTCTATAAACATTAACCTACGAACTTCTTCAAGAATTTCCACCTTATCTCATTCCGTTCAAAAGTTTCTTCATTTTTATACGACGCATACAATTTATGACGAGTGCAGAGACGAAAAGGGCAACACGAGGTAGCGATCTATTAAAAACACTTTTAAGAATGGAGGCAGTTAGCGAACGAAGCGATACATGGGCTTCCTAATGGATCGTGGCCGATCGAACAGCACTTTGCAAGTGGTTGGTCGACGGACCGCCGCTCGAACAAGCGAAAGGAAACGGAAGGGTGGGAATCGTTCGCGGAAGAAGCGACAGTGTCGGTGACGAAAGTAAGTCCAGGTGAGAGCTCGATCCCCGCCCCCTTGGACCGTTGCTTTTATTTCATGTATTGGTAATAGCATAGAGTGCTTCTCTCAAAGTAATAGAGGCTTGAGGAGCCCTTAAGTGACGTTCGGCACTTTACGATCGCTCTTTATAGACGTTCGCCTGGCTCCTTTGCTACGCGCTAGATTCATCTCTGGTGTCTTTTATCGTGCACAGAAGTGAAAAATTGAATGAAACTAGGTGCCGGATATATCATACCTCTCACCCCTTTATTTTCAAAGTATTCAATTCTTCTTGTCGAAAACACCTTAATTTTAATTGTAAAGAAGTTTCTATTATGATTGGGTTAAATGGAGATCGTTGTTAATTGTCTAAACGTTGGTGCAAAATTTATTTTAGTATGTTCTCTGTACATTCTCCACGTTTTAGTCGCTCTGTTATCTTAGTTAAGTCATATTGATCTCTAACTCAAGCTTGTAGATAATTTAGACATAAAAAATTAAAATGTGTATCAATGTGTATCTTTTGGTATATTTTAAAACAGTCTACATTGTTTCGTCCACTGCCTAGAAATAATTCTGCTTTGATTTAACCACCAGTGAAGTAACTTTCTATTATTTAATTTTTCCCCACAAATCTAGATATTTCTTAAAAAAGTATTTTCTGAGTATCCAAAAAACTTCAGTTGACAAAAATACCCAAAGCCACTTTATTTAACCCGATATTATTCTCGATGACTGGTGCATCCATTGTCCCAAACTCGTGACTCGGTGGTCAGAGTTTCACAGGAACCTCGTTAAACGAAACGACTTTTCTGTGTTCCCGACAGGTCGAAATTGCATGGGAGTAATGTCGGAACGTCGACAAAAATCCAGCAGTGCATCTTCCGAGGCTCCTTTGAAGCCGCTCGCGTGTTTCTTATTTTGCGGGGAATCGGGAGCCAGGATGGGTTTCCCTTCACGTCAAAGTACGTGAGTTCGGACCCGAAACCCCTCGCGCGGAATTACCGGATGCGTGATTTTTTTCTGCCCCGTCCGCAGGGCTTGCCTTAATTATTTCGTCGACTTTGCTGCTCGCAGAAAATTCGCCTCGTTTGCCGCGCTCGTGACTGAAACTCGAAACATTCGCTGGCTGGCCACGGCGGAAAAATCGGGAGCGCTTTTATTAGATTGCCCCATGCGGAACGTTCACATAATCTTCGAATTTTTTAGCATGTGATTAAAAGAGTTTGCGAAATTATTTCAGGCTTCTAGAATTAAAGCTCGAGGATATTCGAAAAACGATCAAATTTTCTTCTGAAATTAATAGAAGGAAGGTCTGTATTTAATTTGTTCGAATAAATGGAGTTAACATTCACCTCTGTAGAATAAATTATTTCAATTGAAAAGTATCGAAAGGATCGACTGAATAAACTCTTTAAATATACACTGTACAGTATTTAAAATCTAACAAAGAGCTTTGTAATAATCTTTTAATTTCGCATTCCAGCATAAAGAATAAGTAACCCGGCAGTTACCACTCGAAATAATTCCCGAATTTCTCAAATTTCACGTTCGACCACCTTCATTCGTCCGTTAATCAATCCTCGGTCTCCAAAAGCTGGCTCTGAATTCTCCGATCGAACTCGCCGTCTCGACAAAAGTCACAATAACTTTCGTCCAGTTTCCCCAACGGTTCCCGTTCCGTCGAGTCGTTCCCCGTGACCTTTTCGCATCTTCCCCTGTCCTCCGTCCGGCGATTCGTCTTTATCAAATGCAGTATGAGAACGGAGAGTGACGGCGAAAGACCACCGAGAGGCCGAGAATTCCCCTGAAACTGAATTTTCTCCGTCGAAGACTGCAAAGTGCAGGGTAAAGGGGCAGGTAACTCGCTTCTACGAAACTTCCTGTCGGCCGTGGGAGCGAGAAAGGATCTCGTCTGGATGTATAAAGAGCGACGAAAGAGGGTTTGGGAGGGGGGTGGTCTTTGGCGCTTGAAAGATTAAATCGCCGTGAACATATTTATTCGGGCTTTCAAGAGAACCACGGATACCATATTCCTTCAAATGGGATTCTATGGGGCGTGTTACTTATCGAACGAATTGCTCGGGATTCCATGATCGTTGGAGAGTCGATTATTTCGCGCCTTGAACCGTCAAAAACCTTGGGAAATAGGAAATAAATTATTTAAGAAGAATATAGCTTTTAGATGTTAACTAACTTGGATATCATATTGTACGATACTTAGTGCTACTTAGAGCTGTACTGCTTAGAGCTACTTGACTTATTGAATTTTTTAAACAAGTGTGTCCAGAATAAATCATTTTATAACATTCCAATTTATATAAAAGTTTGATAATCAACAACAGTCTAAGAATACAAATGTCACGTTATTCTATTTCACGATTGTACAATTTTTCTCGCGAGATTTTCCAGATCACCCCTGAGATTTTTATTGGATTTCAAAGCAGCGGCGAATAATTATAATCATTATCAACATAAAGGAGCCGCGAAGCCGCAGACTCGCAAAGTTAAAATTATTTTTCACCGTCGGAGGTCGCTTGATCGCCGCAGAGTGTCTCGAAGGCGCAACAACGTAGGACGCTTAAGGCTAATGACTTTCCGTGTCGCGTTATGAATTTTAATGAGATTTATAATTACAAAGCAGCCCGCGCTCTCTCCGCGACGGAACGATCAAGAGATAAGGCGGTGAAAGAACCGGATAGTGATCGATCATTCGGATAGTAATTCTTTCCTCTGTTTTTTAATTTTCCTCAGTTTTAAAGAATCGTGGTAAAATATATAAGTCCTATCTTCACAGTAACAAACGCTTCTTTTTTTACGTAATGTTTAATTTGTTCTCAAAACGATCGTAGAATAATACCTATAAGTGCCTACTAAAAATAGTCAACAAATATCAAGCAATGAATGTCTCGCACCAATGGAGACTCGCTATTTAAAGATTAAAATCTCTCGGCAGTCGATTCCACGAGGAAAGCGAATAAAATGTCAGCATCTCGATACGGAATAAAACTCCGAGCACTCGAAAGGGAATAAAATTTTAGGTCTAGCCTGACTCTCGACTCAGCTTATAAAGAAGGAACGAGGACGGAGAAATCCTCTTTAATCCGTCTGCTCGACGTCCTCGTGGGCGAGGGAAGTCGTAGGTTTTCGAAGGTGCCAACCAACCGGTGGAATTCAACGAGGGGATGGCCTCGAACTCGACCTTTCGCGATCGATAATCGAACCGTCGCCAGAAGGAGCATTAATACGCGTAATCTTGCCATGTGTACGCTCGTCGGTAGACATAGTGCGCGAGTAGTCATCCACGACGGTGGTTTAAGCGGAGAATTAGGTCTGGGGTCGGGGAAGACGAATGGTCGAGTCGGGGTCATTCGACTCTCGGAAACCACCAACAAATTAAAAACTACTGTTGTGGTATCTTAAGGGAGGAAAAGAATATTTCTCCAAAGGACATATTTTCATTAAGCATGAATTTTTAATATTTGATTTAATTTGAGATGAATTTTTCAATTTTGATGATTTAATGAGACTCTTCGAGGCATAATGTGTTTCTAGAAGTTAATTTATAGTAGTGCTTGGGATGCTACTGACGAAAGCATTATTCCATTTTTTGGGAAGAATAGTAAGGAAAAGTAAATACGCGTGGGAACATCGATAAAATGTTTGAATATTTGCTAATTGCATTCATCGTTGATGAACGTAGCACAACAATCTGGACACAGTGAAATTAAATATAAATATAGAATCAGCTACCACAATTATGAATTACAAATAATAATTAACTTACTAAAATAGTCTATACAGTCATCTTTCAAGAATCTTTAGGTGGTTTTGTGAGATATTCTCTTTGGTAACAATCGGACCAGCTGGTCAAATTGCTAGACACTGATTGTCTGCGGTGATTCGTGGCTGCCAAACGGATTATTAATGCAAATGAGTGGACTTACTTACTCGTAGAATCTCTAAACCTACGGCATGGTCGATACGGAGTTCAAATCTGTTGGCGCCAGTGTATGTTCAAGGATTGTACGAAGACAAATAGCTCGACGCTGTTTGGGTTTCGCAGAGTGGATGGGTTTCCTTAGGACTGAATAGGCATCTTGACATAAGACAGGTGAAGGAACGGTCCGGACCTCGGGCAACGACCACGCTGGAATCAGATTCAACTGGTCCCTCGGAGCTACTGGAGGGTTAACCCTACCGCATCGTTTAACTGCTGTTAAAGGCTGAAGGGATCCACGCAATCTCTGCGTCGTGTGCACCTTACATGTAGACACAGTTATCTCTGTTATATTTTTTTTTCGTTGCAAGCAGAACAAGCAAGAAATATAAAGGTGTACATATTGGACTATTAAATATGAAGGGGTAGCTTAGCGATGAATCAAGTAATTATGTCTTAGGTAGCAAGTTCGCATATTATTTTCTGACGTTGATCCAATTCCTTATCAGAACCATTAGATCAAAAATGTTCTGACTTAAATTGAAAAACAATAAGACAGGCATGGTTAAGACAGCATGGTTATCTCATTAAAATATCATCAAACAACTACGTTACAAAATACTATTTCAGAAGAGTAAGGAAGCCAGGAATACTTTTTCATCGAAGAAGAAATCTGGAGTTTGAAAAATACTAGTATTCCATACATCTACTTGTTAATTAGCATCTCCCAGGTACGCATCGCAAAACGCCTGAAAATCCATCACCTGGTCACCATGGAAACGCCATTTCCTCCAGCAATAACTTTCCTCCGCGCTCTTCGCGTTCAGTTTCCATCGCTATTTTCATCTGGCGTTTCGACGCCCCCTCGTCGTGGTCTGTTTTCAGCCCCTCAGCTGTGTCGCAGCTAAAGTGAACTTCCTGACTGAACTCAAATATCCGTTATGATCTGCATCCTCGTTGGGTTTCGAGGGAGAAAAGAGGGCAAGGGAAATAAGGAATAGAGGGGCTGGGAACGCATCAGCGACGGGGGTCGAATGTATACACACGTTTACTCTTTACGGGGGCACAAGAGGGTGGTCGGAGGAAGGTGACAGGCCGACTTAGGTGGTGAGACGGTGCGAAAAGGGCTCAGTCGGTGCGCGTGAAATTCGCTTCGCTGATATCGTAATAAATATTAGCTTTCCTCCCTCTCCGGATTGGAACCTGCTATCGTTCGCGAATGGGGGGAAAAGGGGAGCTCGGGAAGCTCGAATCAACGTCAAAATGGAAGCTACAATGCTGCACTCCTTCGCGAGAGACCTTCCATTAGGGTTGACAACGCGGGGGAAAGTTGCCTAATGCGTATCAGCCACCTATGGGGTTGTAACACCTCTTCGTTGCATTTAAATATTCGCAGAAAAGCTTTCGAGTATAGGAATGCTATTATTTATTCACGCTTCGATTCTTTATTCTAATTATCTTTAGAAACTAGTATTACGATATCAATATTTAACGAGATGCAAAGATCTTTATAAGTGAAGAATTATGAAGACAGTCGTGTAAATTTCTTCAAAGGAAAAATTCAGCAGTAACAAAATGCTCCTTAAAAGTCGTTTCTTCTATTAATAAATGAACGCGTTTATTAGTATCTAAAACAACGTTGTATGTACCGTGACATTTTACGTCCTTAGTCGATGCAAGAAATATGAATATTGAGACGGAAATTAACATACTACACGAGCCCCAGGAATACCTGCGTCTTACCTGCAGGATTTACCTTGTCAAGATGCGCGAATATGCGAACGAAAAAGACAAGGTACATAAGGGATAAAGATAATGCTGCAGGTCGAGGGGCTTGGTAGACTGGCAGAGAGATAAAAACAGACAAAAATGGACGCGTATGATCCCCCCGAGGAAAGGTTCTTGGTCCAGAAGCTTCCCGAACGATTATAACGATTTTCACGGTAAACATTTGCCCATAGCTCACGCTTGCTGCTGCGGTTCAAGTTAAATTACCTTCAAAATTGCATCTCCCTAGTGGCGTTGCGTTATAATGGTAACCCGGCCACCGACTCGGATCGCTCGCATAAATTTCAGCCTGGCGAGCTTTGCTAGAACTCGCGGCGCGTTGCACGTGCGCCCATAATTGAGCGAGGATAACGATAAACAGCAAGTTTTATGCAGATGCGTCGATGATGATGACGGTGACGATGATATTTTGCGCGAAGGCCCCTCGATCGTGCGATTTTCCTGTTTCCCGTTTTTCAGCTGGATTGATATACTGTCTCTTCGACCCCTGTTTTGGGAGGGCTCTAATCCACGTATATTAGGCGAATATTCGAATATGGAGGGTGATTTTTGGGACGAGAAATACGCCGAGCATCAACTTCGTACTTTAATTTATCTACTCACAAGGCTCGTCTACTCGTCAAAGTTCAATATACGTTCGCCTCTCTGTATTTATCTGCGAAAGGTAATTATCGTTCCAACTGTGAACTGAAAGCAAACGGAAGCTTCAAATGAGAAGTGAGAGAAATACAAAACGGGGGTTATGTTGGCCAATTTACGTTTCCCTCAAAAGTAAATACAAAAAATATTTTTCCCTTGGAAATAAATTCCAATTAAATTCGAATTAAAGATTAAAAATGTAGTTAAAATCTTACTTTTATTTACTATTTATTATACAACGCGTTGACTGCCAAACCCAGATTTATTGTCTTCAGCAACTCACCTTCGGAATTAACCCCCTCGATTTATCAACAAAAATTCCTATCGCGTTAAGTAAAATATTCCCGACTTCGTCGCCAACATTAAGCTAAATAAAAGAAACAACCACGACCCCATCGCGAAGTTCACAATGTGAACACATGTCTCTTCAGCTTTCTTATTCCGCTGCCAAGGGATCGAGCGAATACGATCGACGAAATTTCCCTTTACGACCATCTTTTGCGCCATCTAATCCTTCTCGTAAAAGCGTGTTTCCAGGATGCAGGAGAAATCTCGGGTGTGCGCCGCGAAAAAGTTGGAGGGAAGCTGCTGAATGAAAGAAACGATACGTTCGGGTGGGAAATTGAGGCAGAAATTCAACGCGAGAATTCCGTGGTAAAACACGCCGAATAAATAACATTGTGTTGGCTTTCTTATACGTTTCTTTGTCCTGGATTGATTCACGGTGTTAAATCGCGCTGCTTAATCCTCGCGATATTCGTATTCGTCGCTATTTTGTTTCGCCTCTGCGAATTACGTTCAAGCCGGTAATTAGCTTACCCTGAGGGGAGGAAAATCACGGAGATAAGGGGGATGAAAGGACAATTTAATTTCGTATTTGGCGTAATTATCGGAGAAGCGGAAAAAGAAATACAATATAAAATGAAATCAACTGTAATTAATTTATTATTCAGAGAAAGTCTTAAAATGTGAACCACTTTGTAACTAAATGAAGGTTAATATGTAGTCACACAAACTATACATTTCACACATTAATTGCAACCAATTTAATTTCACATATGAAGTCCTCACAAACTCTGATCAAATTCTTATATGGAATTCTCAAAATCTAAAAGCTTTCATGTCGATCCTGTTGGTAGTTCAATTCTTCGAGTTATTTCTGTGAGAAGTAACGTATCGGTGTTAAAATTGGTCGGTCGAGAACACGATAAGAAATTTTCTAGAACGTAATGTATTGTGCTGTACGTTTCGTACGGTTCGCTGAATTATTCTGACGTTACTTTTCTGTTTTCCAGAGCTTGCCACAAACCCCAGCTGGCGGTGTCGGTGGAAAAGGAAGCGGAAGTGCCGGCGCCGGTTCTAGTATGGTCAATGGTTCCGGTACCGATCATCAGGATATTCGTGACGGGGCTGCTTTAAACACAGAGCACGTGAGTAATTTCATTCCTCGCATTTTTTTCCATCAGTCATATTGCACGAGGGAACGCGATCCATTACTGCCATTGATTTTCTGCGCTAAACGGTAATCGATTTTCTGGATTTTCCAAATTTTAATATTTCCTTTACTTTCAGAGTAATGTAGATAAGAATATTCTGGAAGATGTAAAGAATATTATTTATTTTTCTATGACCACTATTTTTAATTAAATAATTATCTTCATCGTACTTGCAGAGCAACAAATCATTGCCAGTTTAAAATTAAATGTACCCTATATTTAATTGTGTTTTAAAGACGAAGATGAAACGTTAAATTAGTGATTAGTTCCAAATTTTTATTTTTCACACATACAAACCTTCGACCGGTCAATTTTGATCGCTTGAAACGATTTGCTCGAGCCAAGCAACACGCTCTCGTTAGAAAACGGTCTCGTAGAAATTTCGTCGCGTCCCCAACTATAGAGCGACCATAGTAACGGAAAAACCGGCGAGTTCCTCGGCCGAGCGAACAAGAACAAATCGCTCGTTTCTTCGACAATGATTGCCGTTAGTGTTCTTCGAAACTTCCTTAAAAGTACCTCCACGAGAAAAGTTTCGCAGTGAAAGCAACAAAGTGAGTCATTCGCCGTGCCGCGGCGCATTGTTTGCTTTCTTTTGCCTTATTTCACGGCTATCCTTATACAACCGGATAGTGGGATCCCGGGGAGAAATAAACGAGGAAAGAAACTGCTTCGAACATATTCGAACAATTCGGGAAAATCTTCGCAATTCCCTACTGACAGACGACAATCGATAAATACTGGTTTAAATCACCTGTCGAAATTAGTGGAAACAATCAGACGTGTAATAGATTCACTATTAATTATGCGATAACTTCTGTGCTTAATTTTAGGGTTTAGGTTTATTGAGCCTAATAAACTTGTGGTACCTATCGAAGAAACATAACGCAATTTTGTAAAAATTATTTGACATATACAGTATATGGTGGAATCATTAGGGCCCATTTATTGTTAGGATCATTTGTGACCCAGGCACTTAAACAATATTTTATACTTACTTCCAAACAAAAGGTTCCCTAAAAGAAGCTTCAGTATTTGTTTCTTAATAACAAAATGCGCCATCAACTTTCACGTTGAATAATAATAATAATCCTGTTAATTCTCGTTTATAATAAAAATGTCGATTATATTCCATACCAATCATGTTTGATTAAGAAACAAATTCCAAAAGCTACATTTGGAAAACTCTATTCTTACCATTTACGAAAGAGCACTGCCCATTAATAACACGAACAGTCCATATAACGAGTACTGAATCTTATAAATCACGTGATTCATAAAGAATCTCAGGTACAGCCCCAAATCCAGGCCAACAGTCCCCGCCAGTACACGAAATCGCGGACTTATTAGCGTAGCCCCGATATCGCGTTTCCATCGCGGCGGTAAAACATTCCGTGGCCGATCGATTCGATCAACAGGATTAAAAAAGCCTGGAAGACAGTTCAATCGGAAATCGGCTGGACATAGCCCGGGAATCCCGGAATTAAGCGATTACTTCCGAAGTTAACCATTGTTCTAGCCAGTCCATCAATCGAACCTTCCCTATTCCAGCCTCTCCCTCGTTTCCAGCTCTCGCCGCGATCCTCCATTCCGATTTTTGCGCGTTGATCCATTCGCACGGAATTAAAACCTTTATCTACGTTTCTCCGCCCTGCTTCGTCGAGCTGCGAGCAGCGAAAACGGACGAGAATGAGAACCGTGGATGAGAGGAGGCGGGCGGGGAGGCAGAAAACGGTGGACTTTCCATCGATGAAGCTTTATATAGCTCTTCAGCTATGCTCGTCGAATACCTGCGATCGTTTGTTTCGGAACGCTCTCGGTCTTCCGTTCCGTCTGATAAGCGACGTCAATTTTTACGTCACTTTTTTATGACTTCGCTTGCCCTCTTTCATGGTTTCATCGTTCCTCCGAGTAGGTTTCGTCGTGACCCTTGGATTGGCTCTCGCGAATTCCTTCTTTCAGGTGACGATTTATAGAATCTTCTACGTGTTGATATAGGTTGGATTGTGTAGTTAGTGTTAGAATTGTATTACAGAGGAACTAGCAAAGGAGAGTGTATTAAAGTTGAGCTCGTTTCATGTGATTAGGTTTGGGTGGTGGTTGCACAAAAATATTTGGCACGTATTTTTTTTCCTTGTAGTAATTGTTCGTGTTGACGCAGTGAAAATAATCCTGAAAGATGTCTCAATTATTATGAGTCTATTTAATTTTACAGTGATCTACAAAAATCTGCATAACATTTATGCTATTCCTCATCGAGTGTCGATGCTACCATGTACAGATTTTATGTATTTATGGTAATATGAAAATCACATGTAAATCATATTGCAGGATATGTTTCATAAAATACCCTAATACCACTAATATTTCACTAATATTTCATTTTCCATAAGTCTGTGGATTCTGAATGGATTTACCATATGTTTTGCATATTTGTTTGCCTCATTAGTGCACAGAATCCACCAAAGCCCAGCTGCGTGAATAGAAAATTGAATTCCCAATAATAAAAATTATTTTACCTATCACGATCATGAAGATACCTTAAAAACTTCACTAACCTTAATTTGCTAGCCTCCTTTTAAGAGTCTGTACCGACCTACTATTCCTAATTATACCCTACCTTTGATCCTCCCCTCGATTTTTCTTTTTCCGTGCCATCGTTGAATTTTTTACTCCGGTTAAATCCATCGTCTCGTCTTTCAGTCTTAAATCCCATTTTCTTAATTCAGGATTTCACTGTCACGATGTTGATACTTTTATCGTTTACAGCTTTCCGCCGTAATTCTGACATAAATCCACTCTCGTATTTCTCGTTTCTCCGAGAACCTCCTTCGTTATATAATTCCTCGCCTTCAGGCTCCTCAGTTTTCCCCCCTTCTCCTCACATTTCCCTGATAAGCCCTTTTTTGTTTCTGGGTTGGTGTAAAGTCTTTCTTACGCGCAAACAAACCTTCCCCAAAGCTTTATCTTTTCTATTCTCGCTCCCTTCGCATTTCCCTTGACGATTTTAATTCGTCCCCAGTGTCGTTTCTCTGTTTTCTTTCACTCTGCCTTACGTCTCGTTCCGTCATACTCGTCCACGCTGATATTTTCCTCTCTATTCCAATCGTGCGCCGTTTTCTCTTTTTCTGAAACGTCGGGGATCTTTCTCGCAATTTTCGATGATGTACTATCGATTTACATGAGACAGCAGAAAAAGCACGCCTTCGTCAAATCCAGCGTTGGTTATATGGATTCTATAATCGAAAACCGAGATAGGGCCAGAGGAAAATGAGAGGGGCGCAGTCGAATATTTCATCTTCGCCGAGAGGCGAGAGCTTTCAGCAAGTCATTGTACCTCCGAGGTAATATTTCGGACGACTTTTGTGAAACAAGCGCATTGATATCCGCGGAAAAATCGTTGGGGATTCCGATATCCATATTTTCCGCGAAATACGTCATTGAAATCGTTTCAGCTCCCTCTTGAAATACGTTTCATGTAATTATAGTCGTTATAGTTACATTTTTCCACTGGGATTCCAACCCTTTTCGTGCGTAGAAAGATAATGAAATCAAAGTGAAGTAAAAGAAAAAGAAGGAGAATAGGAATATTAAAATTCCCAATTGAATTAAAAATAGTTAAAGGAGGTATGTTAAGAATTGGAAATATTGTATTGAAACACCAGAATATGATGAAGTGAAACTCCCAGAGCTCATCATAATTGACAAACTTGAAGCACGAAACGAAGTATCGATTACTTCCTTGACTACTCCCAAATAATTATCTGAAGCAAGTTATTAAATATACATAGTTTGCGATAGCTTGAAGTTAGGGAATTAAATTTAACTAGTTGTCTTCGTTGAAGACAGTACTTAACTTTACATGCAAAATTATGAAACACTTCATGTAATTCTGATATTATTTAATATTTCTGAAAGTAATTGCACTCGAAAACAATTTATATTGTTTCGGAGTACGTCTAATATTACCATCAAATGTAGTTAATGGTGGCCCGAAGTTAGAAGGTAAAATTTTACTCGTTATTAACTCCAGCTTTCATAAAGTATAGAATATCTCGCTTACTGATGCGCGTACGTCAAAAAGGTATATAACAAAAGTTACTGAAAATTAAATTTGAAAAGCTTCTCGTTCTAGACAAATTTTTGATAAAATTAATAGTAACCGAGATATCGACCCTTGATATTATAAGATTCCTATCAAGAGGAGGGTTGTTAGGGCACCACATATAAAATCTGCAATATCTTGCTTACGGTTGTACATAGACTAAAAATGTACACAACAAAAATTGTTGCAAAGTTTATTAGGAAATATTCATGTTCAACCCAAATTTTCGACAGAATTAATAATAATCGAGATATCGATAATTTACTATCGTACAAAAGTGAGAATCAGCGGAGTTTTGTTAATTTGTCCTCCAAAACAAATAAAACGAAGTACATCGTGTATCAGGAAGTTCCGAAATAATTATAGCTTCGTATTAGTGTTTCCCAACTCCGAGAACGTCGAGTAGTTCGCGCAGTTTTCTAAATAATAAGACGCAGCGAACGCGATGGTTCGATAATTCCGACTACGCCGAAACTAAATCCTGTCGACTTAACCATATCTTCATAGGAGTTTCCTGCGTTTCGACTTATCTGAGTAGGGCAGTTAGCCTGTAACCATGCTGACTGTGAAGTTGCTCCGTACTTCCCCTCTGTTAAACACGCTCACTAATTCCTTAATAGGAGAAATCCTTGGAGTACTCGGGATCTACGAACTTGCGCTTCGCGAAAACGAGGAGGCGGTTAGAACGCCGTCAGCGTTAAACAGAAACATGATTGGTTTATACATATTTCATGCAACTATTTCTATTGGTTAGATTTTTAATTCAATTTTATTTATTTATCTTCGTTTAACGAAGCTACTTACACTTGCAACGTTTTTAAGGAAATTGTATCTTAAACTCTTAAATTTTCTCGTAACATGAAACTCCATTTACGTTGATTAATATCATTTTAAAATATTCAAAGAAGAAATATAATAAAATATTTATAAATTGTATCATACATATAAAAGGTCAATAAACATAAAAAACTAATATATTGAGGATGAACAAATTATTTCCTTAAGAAGAGCTTAGATACAACCCCTGCAGTAAGCAATCATTCGATTATCGAACGCAACAAATATTATCTCTTTGTCGGGAAAGGTTAATTCACCGTGGTCAGTGCTAATGAATCTTCAATTAATTAGGACAGAAAGAAAATTTCAAAGGCAACCCAGCCAACGGAATATCCACCGAGTAGTCTTCCAGGCAATTATCCTTGAACGTAGGGAGATTTTTAAGCTAGAATATTACACCCTAAAGCCCGTTCGTCGTGAAAATAGTCAGAACAGCGAGCAGCCGGAAAATTAGTCCGGTGAGAGTGGAGAGAGGCCTTGGAAAACCGGAAGTACCAAACGACGACGGCCCGTGGCATCGCTCGGCCGAGCACGTACACATCCGGCTGTTTTATTTTCGTTGTCGCGCGCCACTGGACCTACGACGAGGAAAAAACTAATTCCGTAATTGCGATCCAAATTTCTTTTGCGCGAGGGAACTTACCAACCCGCGCCCATTCTTCCTTTCCCTCCGTCTTCAAAAACATTCCTCATCTTTGGTTCTCGACGATCCTTTGTCTCCCCCTCCCTTCAGCCTCCTTTCTTTTTCGAAAAAGAAAACTCTTCTCTTGCACTTATTTGCCACCGCTTCCATTAAATCCCGCTTCTGCTTCCGTCAATCCAGGCTCCGTTTTCCGCCTTACTTATTTAGGTTCTCGTCATTTGCCTTGGATGCCAACACGACTTTCTCTCTCGCTTTTATACCCTTTTGGTGATATTTAATCTCTCGAATTATTTCTTCTTGTCATTTCCAATTTTAATTCTTCGATTAATTTGGATGGTTACCCTTTCTTGTATTCTTTTTCACTTGTGAGTAATCGTGAAACTTTCATAGGAATTTTCTTGTAAGATGTCCTATTCTGAAGGATAGTATAACCTAGCCGATCCATCAATACAAGAAAGTATTTTTCGACATATTTCCATGACACTCTATACGATATAATGAACTCGATACTTTTAAATCACTTTTTTGATAAGAAAGTCAACACATTGGATATTTCATGCAGTACTACAAAAAGCATAGAAAAATGATTTACCTCTAATCTACTACACTCTCTAATTTATTCGAGCTAAGTTCCTCCCGAAGAATGCGAAGAGATTCAGAATTTTTCAAGACTTAATAAATCTCCAGGAACATTTAAGAGTGGCAAGGCTTTCGAGGAACACTCAACTTCTCCTATTACGACACAGGGGGTTAGGAAGTTTTAATTTTTTAATTCCTCTTTAAATTGATGTTTTCTCTATTTTCTAGTTCCACGAGGTCCCCGCTTATCGCCGAATCGTTCTTTTCTCGTTTCCTCCGGTCGTGTTGCGCTCTTTGGGCACTTTCATCGAGCCACGGCTCGGATCCTTCCTTTTTTCGTCTTCATTTCATCTTTTTCGGACCACGCTCTAATTCCCTTCGGTGTTCTTTGCCTCCTTTTGCCGCGTCGCCGTTTCTCAGGATGCAGCGAAACCACGCCGCCGCTGGTCGCCCTATTTCCGTTTTGCCGATGCACCGACGGGTCCTTATTATTTAAATTTTTAGTCCGTGAAATTGCGACCGAGCGTGTCACAAAGGCAATAATCGGACGGATGTACAAGAGTACAATGCGAGAGGGATCACTGTCGTGGTCTTTGTACGTTGGCGTCGCGTTCGAGTCGACGTTCGCGAATTCTTGCACGCGTACCTTGCGCGTTGAATTAATTCTATTAGTGGGCTGAGGCAAATTTCAGAGCTGAAGATAATTGTTCACGGAGTGCACGTGACATTGATCGTACAAACTGATTTGGAGGTGCTGACGAAAGATTTACATGCGCATTTTGTTACTTGAACTGATTAATCGTTTGAGTACGACTTCGAGGCGATGTCTGACCAATACTCCCTGCATCTACTTGCGTTTGTATTTCCAAACTTTGATCGAGGTACAGTATTTTCTCTTCTAACTAGTTTAAACTATTTGAAACTAAAATTCATAAAACACATATGTATACATCTATTATCGTTGACAATCGTATCGAAAGATACGTCTGATCAATTCTCCCTACTTCTACTTGAGTCAAGCTTCGTGAACATTACCTGCGGTTCATTTTCTTCTCCAAACAAATTCTCAATTGAAAAATCCTCATAAGTGAACAATATTAACAGAACCTAACAGAAACCTATTTAGAAACCTGAATTTAATTATACCGCCTCATAAATCTCCCCCGCGACGATTAAAGTGCCACCATTATCATTCGAAGTTACTCCAGAATATTAAAAGTGATCGTAACTTCTTTTTCCCCGACGAAGCACGCCACTGTTTTTTTTCCTTCGTATCCCTAGCCCCCATTGTCTTTTTCTTTGTTTGCTCTTTGTCTGTCCTTGCCAAAAGCAGGAAATGAAAAACGCAACGATTAAACGAGGCCAGGCAGTCGAATTAAAGTTTCATTAACCATCCCTCTTTTAGGCTGTGGACTCTTGTCCTCGGCTTGAGCGTCTTGGTGTGGTAGTCTCCCTTTTTTATGGGTCACGTCAGACGGTTAATACCGGAGAGCTTGAAGATGAGTTATTCTACGTCGGATCATGCAACTTTTCCGGCTCGAGAATTGCTATGGAATGTTTCTATTACTTTTTTTCGACGGTGGCGCGACGAACAACGTGAAAAACAGTTAATAAAACTGTTCTTGCCGGTGACGTAGACTGCATTTAGACATGAATGCCATGTTTGACTTTGTTCGGGGTTTTATGTAGTTGTACGAGGAACTCTAAACTAGAGTTGGACATATTGCGCTGTCTGAAAGTTTAGGGACACTTTTATGAAGAAGTAAATACAATAAATATTGCAACAAAATTGCATGCATTAACGCGATTTAGTTTTGTATTTTCATCAAAGTTTAAGTATTTCATTTAAATTCATTTTCTGTGACTTTCAGAATCAATTTTTGTAGTTGTTGAATGAAAAGCACTGTTATTAGTGATATTTCATACTGTATAAACCTAAGGTTGTTAAAGAGGTAATTCATATCTTGTTTGTCGAGAAAAAATTCCTTTGAAAAAGCACTGGAAAGGATTGCCACTGTAACTAATATTGCATTAAACGAGAACGTTACCCTATGATAAATCGAAATGTTTTTAGCGTCCTCAGCCCCTCTTTAAATATGTTTAATGACATTAAGGGGGACGAGAAGGAGAGGATCGAGAGGGTGGTAGTTGCAGGATGTAACGACGAAATAGAGCTGAACGTTTTATTAAGCCAGATACATAAAAACCGCGACGGAAGGGACGAAGGCGTGGAAAAAGCATGGGGGTGGTGCGCACCGAACGAAAACAATGGAAAAGAAGAGAAAACTCGACGCTGTATAACAATGGATCCCGCCAGCGTGGCTCTGAATTCGCCATCCTTTCGGCCACCTTCCGCACCCCTCGGCCGCCCTCCATTTTTCCTAACGCATTGCTCGGCTCTTTTTTCTCTTCCTTCAGACGGTATAATGTGGAAAGCGTCGGAAAATGCTCGCCGCTTCCGTGACCGCACCCCCCTCGCGAGCTCAAAGGCGATCGCTGGGACGCTTTATTAAAGCCAAAGCTAGGTGTTAAGCAGCCGACTTAGCCGCGTTATTGTCGTGGCTGCGTCGAAGGAAGGGCTCGCGCGAGACGCGTGCTTTATACTCGGAACAATTGTCCTCGACGTGTCGACTGCCACGCGAGTTTACAACAATCACCGATACTCGCGCGATTCCAGACAATGCCGACAGGAAACCTGTAAAATAACAAGCACGCCGAGGCATGATCTGACGTCTCTATTCTTTGTACTATAATGTGAACGTCTGTCGAGGAACAGGCATGGCAGGCAACGTTTTGAGGAAAAATTGCACTATGAAAAGGGTCCGTCGATTATAAATCTCCAGAAGTGAAGTGTTCAACCATTTCGACGCCCGCGAGGAATATATTTATTAAATAGATGCTCTTTTCTTTTATATTCTCGTCTTCCCAAAGCTATAACCATTCATATCACGGGTCGTCCAGTTAGCCTGATCGCGAAGTAACGAAGCTTGCCCCGAAACTGATAAAAAATAAAACACTACCCCCCTAAACCTAAAATCGACTTATTTAAGAAGTTACTCAGGCATTGCTATCACAAATGTTATGTTCCTTCCAGTAATATCCCTGTAATCAGACCAGAGGCGTTCATAATTCGATTGAGCCGTCGCAGGAAAGTACAGGGCCAAAGTATAGTCCCTTCGAAGGGCCCGGTTGGCCAGCAAATTTTCCCCGAGTTATGCTTTCACTCGGCAGCTCGTAAACTGCAATCTCTGGCCTCGCATCGTTACGTATTTCCTCCCCTTCCTTCCCTTGTTGGAAATTTGTTATCGTGATCACTTCGACCCCTCGTTCCATCCAATTTCCTCAGAATGGAGCTACGGTTCGCCTCTTTGAAACGAAACGGACGTCCGTCGCGAGCCGTTCCTGAGGGTCGTGCGATCGCTCGAATTGCGACAAGCAACACGGAAATCGCGAGCGCACGGCGAGCACCGCGCGACAAAGGAGAACGTATACTGCACACGAGCACGATCGTCCCGTTGGATCTTGCACGAGATTGCTACTTACCCTCCTCCTCGAAGCGAGGCCAACCCTTTCCGCGCCTGTTCAATGGGGGAGACGCGTATAAATCGTCACCGGGCCTTTTTACGCTCTATCGCGCTGGAATGCAGCGATATCTCGGAGAGGATTGATCCGAGCTATAAAAATAAATATATGGTTACAAATTGGGGGAGGGATGTATATATTGGGCTCACTTTGAATGTCTTCTTGAAGTGGAGTGTTTTTAGTAGGCAGGGGATAGTTTTATTTCTACTGTTTTGTATTTATTGGATTCTAATATATTTTTAATTCTAATGTGATTAGTTGAAGGTGCTTTTAATTTTACAAGACAGGTCTTTCTCTCTTATTGATATGTCACATAGAACAAATAATAAATGAAGATTTTATATGATTGGATCGAATTTGACTTGTATTGATTTTGTATCGAGCATGAATTTTTCTTGAATATTTGTTTCAAAAATATTTTCGTTATAATAGAACAATGTAAATAAGATTGCAAAACTTCTAAGGATTTAAAGGAGAAATTAGTCCATCATTGGTGAAACTATACGTCAGTCTGTCATGGATCTTTGTATGCGTGAGGCTTCACACGTGCGATGGCAATCTCTCGAAGCTTCTGCAAACTCAGCTCGGGCACGTTTGTGGGCTGAGCTTTTTCATAAACCCTCCCGTAAATTGCGCGCGCGTTTGATTGATATCAGAGAAAGAGGGAAGGTTTCTCTTTATTTCGGTTGAATTTAATTCCACTGGGTGGAAGTGTTCATGATGAGGGTTGGGAAATGGAATATTATTCATCCCTCGTGACCCTTAGTTTTGGGCTAATTTTCTTTTTTCCTTTGTAATGAATTGACCATTGTTGGATTATTTGCCCTCTGAACTCTTTAAACCTACTATACATTGTCATGCAATTACCTTGAAATTATTTTTCAAAAGAATATAATTCATTTTATAGAATAAAAAAGGTTTAAATATACGTCTTCGAAGTTTTCAAACATTTTTAGAATTCGTGTACATCATCGCGTACATACGAGGACTTTAATATTATTTTTTAATTTTAAAGAATTAATTTCTTAGGTAAATGTTTGAATACGTGTCCCCGATATATTTCAATCTCCTCGGGCTTCCTGGACATTGTCACGTACGTGGACTTTAAGACTTTTAAATTCAAAATTATTAAATTCTTGAGATAATGAAAGTCCGAATGTGTGTCTTTAAAGTTTTCTCATCAGCTCCTACCTGGTTACGTACAAGAACTCTAAGATTGTTTTTTAATATAAATTGTACTTTAGAAAATTGGTAATACCATACCACCATCCATGTTCACTGTTGGCAGTGCGAGTGGAAGTAATTGATAATAGTCAGACACGTTCCTTGTGCCGTACTCGAGCGCCGCAAGTAGAAGTAACCAGCATTGGTCAGACACGTCGTTGAAATTCTGTTCAGTGATACACGTGCTCAGAGGCCAACTACGATAAGTCGAAATTCTTTCAATAAGGGACAATTGAAATAAATTATCTAACTAATATTCCATTTCTCCATTTAGGCTATTAAATTTCCAATATTCTAACATGCCATGTTTTGCTTCTAAAGCATAAATATTTGTCCATATTTTTTACATACGTCGACCAAAATTCGAACTTTTCGCCTCAACAGAATCCATCTTTCAACCATTATTCCCAATTCATCGATCAAAACCCCGCCTTCCATCGATCCCCTGCCATTCATATGCTTGTCTCGTTTATTTCATTTCTACGTTTCCTTTCTCGATTCCCACACCGCTCGGACGCGAAACGTCCAATCTTTTAACGCTCCCGTTCACTTTGAGTCGACGTTTTATTTAAAATCGAGGACAGTTCAACCACTGTCCTGTCGCACTTTCCTCGATTCCCGACCAATTAATTTCGCTCAGCGGCGTTGCCTCGCTTTGTTCGGCAGCTTCTCACGTTCACCCTCCGTATACATCTTTCCAACGGCGAAAGGTTTCTGAAATAAAAAGCTCACGGGGGAGGCTCTCTAATGGATTCCATCAGCCTGGATAAATTTCGTTCGATCCTCATCGCTCTTGAAGATTCTTCATTATTTTGCAATCACTTATTACAAGCGCGTCTCCACGGTGCTCCGAAGGATGCACCGCCCCTGCAATTTATCCACCCCCCCCCCCCTATCGATCCTTCTCGGCTAATACGCTTCCAGACGGAACAACGCGCGAGCTTGTGTCAAATTCTGTCGACTTGCGACCTTTGTACGTCCATTACCTCCTTGTTTAATCATCACAGAAGACTTTCTGCGAAGCACTCAACCTCTAAATTAATTCTTCTTCTTGGCCACAAAATTAAGGCAGAGGTTTGATAAAGTACAAAACATATGATTTATTATTAAGATTCAGAATTAAGTATGAAAATATCCTCCATACATTTCGTAGTACTGTGTTGCAACTGATTAAAAAATGAGGCGAATGATACACTAGAAGCGATGAGAATTAAATGTTGCTGCACTCGATGCTCTTCGATTTGTAATTCGTTTTGTCGATTAATAATTGAACCGAGTAAAGTAATTGTTGAATTCTTTATGGGCTAAACCATCGGGCCACCTACCACAGGAAAATTGCAACTTGTTACCGAAAGAGGGAGCACAAATGCTTATTAGGGAGTTTCGCATTAAAGTATAATTAGAAATGCAATGAAATTGCTCGAGTCGCGGTTAAAAGAAGAGAAAACGACGAGGAGAAATTGTACAAGGGGATGGGGGATAATAAGAAGTCTAGGCGATTTCCAGCACGAAACTTTCCAGTCGTTTGCTTTATTGCCTCCTTAAAACGGAAATCGTCGCCGCTCGGTTATAGCTGTCTACTAATTAAGACGACTTCCTCGTCATTGTTCCTCGGCCGTTTTCATTTTATACGACGAGTGACACTGTTAGTATGGAGAATTCAATAGCGATTCAAGTGGCTGCGATATTCATGCAGTTCGACACTCTCGTTTCGAAGGCAAGTTCGTGGAACTGAATTCGACGCTTATATTCAGATGTGGACATTTGTAAAAGTGTTTTTAATGAGCCTTAAAGAGAGTTATATTCTACACGAAAAAAATTGAAGAAATTTTCCCTGTACCTTCTGTGATAGGATTCTCTTTTCTTCTATCTTTCTTTTATTGTAGTCATTTTCATTTATTTTCTATTCACCATCAGACTTCTTACTGTCTTTTTTAATAAATTCTGCTGAATATTGAATATATGTTTCCATCTTCTGCTTTAATTGTTAACATACCAATTAAATTCTTCCAATTTATTTTACATTAAGATCTATTAACATCCAGCTCCACAAGCCTCGCGGAAGCTAACTAACGACCACGTTTCTTCGTGACACCAGTGAGTGCATAATCCAGCGTTGTAGTACACGTGAACTTGCATGCTTTTTCGTGCACCTAGACAAATGTAACCCCTCAAGCTCCCAACTTGAGAGGAGGGGTGGCGGAAGCTTCTAGCAGTTCGCCAAGGGGATCGATGCTGGAAAGAAAAACCGACAACCGTAGGAAACTCGGACAGCCCGGTGACGTTGGAATGTTTTATAACGGGTGGACCACGCGCGTTTTCTTCGTGTTTTCTTTCGTCGGCCATACGCCTCCTCTTTTCCCGTCTCCTCCCCACCTCTTCCCCACCGAAAACAGAAACGACGCTGGCTCGAGACCCGCTGAATAGCACGCAATTGTTACGGCGGCGACAAAAGTTTAGTTAAAACGCGGAGACCCGGTTTCGCGGATTTGTTTTCCGTCTTTCTTCGCCCACCGTGGCTCGCAATTAAACGCGCGCCATAATTGTTCGGAAAAACGGATTTCGAAAAGGGAGCACCGCTAAGTGGAGTGTGCTCCGACTACGCGGCAAAGGTTGGCCGCATGAAACGATCGCAGGAAGAACTCAGAGTACGTCGGTTATTCCTTAAAGTAAAGAGCGTTGATAGGAAGGGAAGGGTTAAATGGAAGACGAAGTTATGCCAGGAGATGACAGATGAATTTTTAGGAAATTATACAGGTAGTTACAGGAGAAAGTTCTAGGACATGCAAGTATACTCCTTTTTTTCAATCAGTTTCTTGATTTTTTTTGCAACCAATGTAGTGGATATAAACTTTTGAAATTTAGCATGTTTATCTGTACGTATATATAGAAGATTCCCTTAAATTTTCAATTGTCTTGCTCAATTTGTTTACAAATTGCGTACAATATTCTACGAGTCCGACACTGATGAATGAATAACAAGGTAAATTAGGTAAATAATAAAAGAAAATTGATAAATAGGGACACTTTACACATACTACTAAGTATGTAAATTTAGTGGCTTGACAAAAATAGAAACTAACTAAAATAAACCATTCGGTAGAAATATTTGAAAGACCTCGAACAACAAAAATATTAATCCAGAAAAACAATGTATCTTCTTAAAACCTGTACTAATGCCATTATAAAAATGATAAAAACTTAAATCTGAAAGAGTCCAACGTCAGCTGTGCAGAGAAAGTTTGCAAGATTCCCTTACAGCGCCCAAATCGTTTCGAATTGGGGTGAAACGGTCTAAACTCCGGGACATAAATTTCGGAACGAAAGCTGCAAGTTTTTCGTCAAACTCGTGCCCCGTAGGGTGAACGTGTCCTCCTCCCCCCTTCCAATGACAAGTTTACGAGGCAGGAATTCTGCTTCGTCAATACTGTATTAGCCCGCGATAAGTTTAAGCCATTTGAGTCCTCGGTGAATTATTCGGGCTTACCGGTCGGGGCAACTTTAACGGCTCGCAGATTTAACAGGGGCCCAGGTACAAACTTTGCTACGGGGCCAACTGAAAAGCTCGAGGTATTCGGCCGTGGAACTGAAACAAATTTCTAATTTCGTACGCGTACAGACTTGAAAGAGTTCTCCGTCGTTGCAAGGATTAGTGGAACGGTGGACAACGACAAGGGAGGAGGAGCAAGTTTATTTATCGTTTTGGATATATTTCGTCGATCCTTCTATTCTATTGTTGGAACCTCGAGAAACCTTCTTGGAACACGTTTGGACATTTTCAGGGGATGTTCAACCTTGTTTTTTGGAGACAGTAATTAAAACGGAAGACGTATTTATTTTTGTTGACCAGCTAATGGAATTGGTATAATTAGTATGCCTGCTTGTAGTGACTGACAGGTCATCTGTTTTCAAACTTGTTCTATAATTCTGTGTTTATATAAGCTGTTTTATTATTCTGCACTTATTTTTATTTCTGCCAAGTATACTCTTCAATACTCAAATTAAAATATTCATGAAATGTTAAATTTAAAACGAAGTATTTTTATCTTGGTAAATGAAGTACAGAATAAAATATTTCGACTATGAATTCCACTAACTAAAATATACGTAAATTCGTATAGAATATATCCACTACTTCCAGTCCCCCTCAAATAAAATACAATTTTAAATACTTACTGCACCGAGCAAGATATTTCATTTTAATATTAACGCTTGGAAATAAAATAGACCATTTGATACTTAAAATAATAGTTCATCCAACTTTCAGTCAACCACCTGCAGACTTTCAAAATCCCAAAATGTTCCCCCTGCCCTGATACGACACGTAAGCGTTTCTCCGTGCAGCACTCAACGAAAATCTACCCCTAAACTCTCTTCATCGTTCTCAATCAATTAACCAATTTCATGTTTGATTCCAGGCCCTGGTTTATCGGGACGGGAACCTCGTCTCCGGGTCTCTGGAGGCCCTGGTGCAGCACATGGTGCCCACCGAGGAGTATTATCCCGATCGGGCGTACCTCTTCGCCTTTTTGCTGAGCGCCAGGCTCTTCATCAAGCCGCACGAGCTCCTGGGCGAGGTCTGCGCCCTCTGCGAGCATCAGCAAAACCTGAATGGAGAGGGTGGCAAGGTGAGCCACGAATCCCGCGTCCCACAAAAGCCCGCCGAGAGCCTTCCGGGCGTGCACTTTACGGCCACCGCGTGCATTATCGTTTCATCGTCTCGCAGACTCGACCCCCTTTTGCATTCACCCCCTCCGGAGAATCATCCCCGGCACGCTTCGCTCTCGTTCCGCGTTGTAATAACGAGCACGCGTATCCAGGCCAGAAAAGTCTTGCTCGCAAATGAACTTTTCCACCAACCCCCTCTGCTGGCCTCCCTTCACCCCTATTCTATTTTTTTTTATTTCAATTTGACCCTGCTTTGCGCTATATTTTTGGGAACGCTATTCTCTTATTTTTTGTTTCATTTTGCTACGTCATTTCCCGCAAGTTCTTCGGACTTGCACGAATTTAATTTTGTCTATTTTGAGTTTGAAGCTCGGAGAATTTTTAGAGTTCCCGTCTTTCGGATGGTTCTTTATCGAGAAAATTCGATAATGAAACGTCTGCTGTTCCGTATAAGATCCCAACGTGTCCGTGGGGGATTAATAATGAAGTCTCAAAGACCCACTTGAATCTTCCAATGAACGGTTCACTTCAGCTTTCCTTCAGACGGAGTAGCTTCTTTGTCTTCGCCGGTGGTGATCTCGCAAAACGCGACTACTCCCATCGGGTCTACCTTTGTCTTCTCTGTCTTCGTTTTTAATCCTCTATTGCACGATCTGGACACTCGGGAACCGAATGAAAGCACTTCCAGTGAATCATGTTTTCTTGTCGCGGCATTTAATAATCTAGACTCCGCCATTTATATCTTAATTTATAAAATAAAATTCACGCAATAGAGGGTTCGTTAATTCAATCAATTAGCCACACCATCATTCTTCGATTTCTTTCTCCAATCCTGATGCTCTTTTATATTCTCATCCATACATATTCAGTAATTACTACATTATAAAATATCTTAATTCATTTCACCCTTCGCTCTTCTTTTCCCTTACATTTGCATTCATGTATTCTACAATTATCGTACTGTTCTTTTGATACCCACGTTATTATTCTAAACAATGATTATACACCGAGGATGGCTCAATTCAACCCAGAGAGACAATTGAAAACGGTTTGGCGTGTTTCAGGAGCGTCTACAGCGTTTCGTTCCGCGACTGGTGCAACTGCTGGCCGAATGGACGGAAACATTCCCGTACGATTTCCGGGACGAGAGGGTGATGGGTCACGTCAGGTCCATCACGCAGAAGATCGCTGCGGTCGACGCTGCGGCCCGGCAGGAAGTTTCAGCGTTGCTGCAAAACTTGCTGCTACGACTGACGGCCCTGGAAAGGTACGAGGAGGGTCTGGCCAGGCTCGCGACCGAGGCAGCTACCGACCAACTTACACAGGTACGTAAGTTTACTACAAAAGCGCATTACGATCGTCGAAACTCGCTACCGGGTCCACGGTTAAATCGTCGGTTCATTTGTTCCGTTTCGAGACATTGAAAGTAGGTAACTTTTTGAACAACTTTCTGAATTTGTTTGGAGATGTCGTTGACGTATAGAGATCGTTTATTATTTAAGGATTTCGACCTCTTTTGATCGATTTTATGTGAAGATGGTCGGATTACTGAATTATTTTTAAGGAACTATCCAAAATTAAGGTTGAGTGCAAATTTAGTTAGGATAGTTTTCAATATTTAATTTAGATTCATAATGGTGACCTGTAAGGTACTTTATATTAATAATTGGAATATGTACATAGTTGGACAACATTCCTTTATGAATCCAAGCTAATATTCTAAGCTAATATCCAAGCTACTATTAAATCTCAAAATAAATCATTTTTCCGAATTTGCATTTAGCTACTAAGAATAGGTAATGATTCCCTATTTTTCTCAAAACCTTTTCTGAATTCCAATCTGTTTATTATGTCCCAAACCTAATACACCTCTTTTAATTAAAAATTGATATGAGTGCATAAAGCGCATTTTCATTTCGACTTCCATTCGCTCCGTCGGATCTCCTGATTGTTTATCTCGTGTTACCAGTATTAATTCGTTCGCGTACACGCGCCAATGCCTCGATCGTATTTATCGGGGTTCAGTGGCGATTATTCGGTTTACTGTAACTGCGTGAAGCCTTCGAGAACTTCCGGTATAATGAACCGATAATATTCTGTCTACGATACTCGGTGCCCGCCCGTTTCCCTCGTTTCGTGCGCCAATTCCATCCTCTCCCAGCATCAGGCCCTTGTTTCGGTTTAAATGGTCCTCAATGACGCGTGTATCGATTCCATGCGCACTTTCTGCTATTTGCATATGAGCCACTGTTTGCATAAGATGCTCTTAGTTATCCAAACCGCAATAGAGTCAACACCACGAGCACGAGACTTATGCAAATTTTTCATTCTATGATATTGGAAAGGGTTTCCAAAAGGGATGGAAAATTCTATCTGTTTTTTTTTTTTTTAACAAAGGATGCCTATCAGTGTAATGGACACTTAAACGACATGTTATAATACAATTTTCATTAAAGTCATGTAATAATTCTTCAGTAATAATTCTTTTCATCCTCTCGACCAATCGATCCCTTAAGATAAGAAATTCACGAAGACCTATATTCAGTTGACTGAAGTATTCCAAGACTGATAATCATTTCATGTCACTGTTAGTATTCTTACATTCGTAGTAGTATTATTAGCCTTCAACCTATTGATTAAATAACTCTCAGGTATACTTCTACCCACGTTCTCCTCTGTCAAGGACTAGTCTTGACTTTTTCGCAATACCAATCGATTCCTTTGGACAACAGATTTATACTCCTATCTCTTCCATTATCTCAAATATTTATGAACTCAACATAATCCCTGCCAGTATCTTTACCTTCGTGATATTACACCGTCCTCGACCCATAGATCATCTTCCCATCCCCAAAAACCACCCCCATCTCCGTCTTCATCCCTGTTCACTCAGAACCAGTTTGTATTTTTCTGAAAACCCAATCGATACTCGACGACAGATTTGCAGACGTATATATTCGTCCAAGTACTTAAGAACTTGATCCCGCTGACGTGATCCCTTCGCAATCCAGTATCTCCGCTCGTACCTTGCATCTGTATATATAACTATACCTCGATACCACCCAAAGACGATTTCTCGTGTTTCGAGGAATGAAAGTGGCTTCCTTTCTCCTCGCCAGGCAATCCTCCCTCGAAATCGATTTCCCAGCCACGCGCACCCTTTTCGACAGACGTTTCAATATTTTACCTTGGACCTAACCGCGACATCAACGACACGTCCGATTCGCGCAGCGTTCGGCTACGCGTGAATCCTGTTTGTACATGTTATTCGCATTCCTCCGTCGACCTCGAGGCGCAGGGGGGCCACGCATGCACAGGGAATCGCGTATTCGCACGCATGCACTTTGTGCAGTTAAGCTAACAGGGTTAGGTAGTTTCCCGGGCGCGGGAGACCGTGCAGTAACTATTCGGTTTAATTTGATTACCCTACGCCTATCTGCCACCGCGTGTAACACCTACTAATAGCTAATTTGCAACTGCATTAGTTAGTTAAATATGCCCGTGCATCGGGCGCGGCTAATCAGGACGGAATTGCGTGAGCTCGGACCGCTACAAGCTCCGTTGATGATCGTGCGGCTGGAGAAATTGCCCCAGTACTCTATTGTTTCGTTGCACGGATACCAGGAATCCCGTTTCGGACGCTGGACACGTCCATTTTGACCGGCCAGACGGGATAAATTCCTATTTCCGAGGCGGATCGTTCTTGGGTTCCAGGATTTTTATGCCTATTTTAATCTTACATTCATTATTCAACTCTAAGTCTATACCAAAGTAGGCTGGTTAAACGTGAAATAATGTGAGCGGTGCTAAATTACCCTTCCATATTTCCAGTATGTAATAGTGCCATAATTTATCACTGCTAAATATTCATGGGCAAGTTTGCACGCATTTATACAGATTAAGGAATTTTGTCAATATTTCTCTGTTACCTAAAACTAATTATAGCGGTATCTGAGTGACTCTTATAGCTGATGTAAATTGATAAAAGTAAAGCTCACTTATTTATTGCAAGAAAATAGATATTGTTATGGCTTTGAGACGGTGACTAGTCAAATAATCATAAAATACTAACTGACAATGAGCCTACCATGTGTAACCATGGGTAGCGTTGGTATCAACTAAAATAAATAACGAATAATCAATGGCCAATTCTTCTCCGCAAAAAATTATTTACCTTTCTGGGATCCATTTTCGCAGAGTTAGCAGATATTAATGGCAATAAAAGGTAGTTTTATTTCCAACCTCAAAAGATCTTTCATCATTGCGATGACGTAGCATTAAACGCATATTTTATCCCGGACGAATGAATAATAGTCCCGCTCTTTGCGTTCAAAGGGAGATAAATTTCCTGCCGCATAATAAATAACTTCCTCGTCAAAACCGGTAGGAAATGGCTTCATCTCCTATCAGAAGTTTCCGGAAATTGTTGAAAGCGGCTTCTTTAAACGGCAGCTTTAATATTCTTCCCGTGTAACCATCCCGTAACTTGGCTCCTTGATTCAATGGAAATTGTTACGATAAATATAACATACTCGGTCGCGACGGGGTACGTTTCGTATTCATGGGAAAATTAATGTGAACGCAATTTCCTCTATCCCCGCAGTTGAAAAAGAAGGAAAAAACGAGAGCATCGTGGCTCGTTCATTGGAGATCACTCGCAAACTGTTCGCGAAAGGTATTACAATCGCGAGGTATGAAATAAATATTAAAAGGTTGAAGCATAAAATGCAGCTAATTTTTTCAATTTTTTTATAAACTCCATTATTTGTATATGTATTTTTGTGTTTAACAATTCTGGCCCATTGGTTATTTTTATCCAAGTCTGATTCACAGTTCGCTGAAATTTCGATGACCATTGGCTAGTTTCTTTTGCATAAAGGGAAAAATAAATGATTAAACATGGTAGCTTTGCGTTTATTTGCAATATTTTTAATTAAAATGGACGCTTCGAACGCAGTGTAAAGAGTACACTCTTTGAAGTAGACCAGCAAATTAATATACAAAATTAATTTACATCTACTCTCGTGTGTAAAATATTCGATGCTTTATTTAAAATAAATTTTAATGTTTCCAGTTCGATGGAACCAATCGTTCCATTTTTGGATAGCTACCGAAAGAGTACTGTCGAAAATTGAATTTTCAAACTTAATCATCGCACTAAAATCGTCGATAGAATCGATGGTGATCGGAATATTGATCTTTCCCGTTTTCAGTACTCCACTATAATGGGAATATGATATGTCAATCATAAAATACACAATATCTCGCTTGGAGTCATTTCCCATGCAAAACCGTCTACAACAAAAACCATTGAAACCTGAATTTGTAAACTTATTTATTCCGCAAATATTTTCGATAGAATCGAGAATAACCTAGACGTCAATCACCCCTCAATATTTCAATCGAAAACGAATAATGGGGCGTCAGCCATAAAACATGCATTAATCTCGCTTGCCATCACTCGTACAACAAAAACGTACAGAATAAAAAGTACAGAAAATTACATTTCCGATTTTATTTAATCCACATAAATTTTCGACATAGTCCATAGTAATCGAGATACGCTATGCTATAGCTTCCTACTCTCCGAAGCTCCACTAGGTCGAGTTTCAACAGAGCCTCGTCTCAAAAAAATTAAACAAAAAGCGTATCTGAAACAATGTTTGCCTCGAAACGATGTTTTCCCATTCTGGACAACATCGAGTGATACAGCTGGCGCGCAATAAGGAGTCGTCGCTGAATAAAGAAGAGTGTCCCGCGGCCGCGAGACATCTTTTCAGAGAATCGTATTTGCGTGGCGCTTGTACGTCTGTGGCCAAGATTTACGGGCGGAATTGCATCGAAAGTGCAGGAAGTCGGAGGCTCAAAGGAAAGCAATAAAAATGTACGAAGATGGGCGAAGGGGGGAAAAAACGTCAGGAGGGGATAAGGAAACGGGCGGGTCGGGGGCTCTTAGGAAGCTCCGGCTTATTAAAGCGGAAGTTCGTCGCGCTTTTTGAACTCGTTCCTGCTACGCGCCGCGACGACAGCTTCGCTTGAACTTTTCAAGAAGCGAGACGTAACTCGCGAGACCAATAATACGCCCTTAATCTCTTTTCCTACCCCCTCTGATTCCGTCGTCGTGACGCTTCTTTTTCGGTCTCTATCCTTCGTGGCCCGACCGTCAGAAAAGTTTCAACCGTGGCCGGAAACTGGCTCGACTACGGAATGCTTTATCGCATTCGACAGGACGCCGTGTTATTAATGTCTCGATCAGCTGTTTACCGCCTTTGCTTAGGCGAAACGCTGCTGACTTATTCAGAATTTTATTAATACGCTGTGAGGTGCAGAGTAAATAATTTTCGGGGTAATGGAATCATGTTTTGAGGGTTGTACTATTTTTCAATTTTAGAATACAGGGCTGACTAAAGGGGTAATAATGAATAAGTTCATCGACGTAGATGTAATTTATTTACCTGTTTATCTGAAATTAAAAACTCGAAAGGATTCGTAAAGTTCATGTTGGCGTAACGTTGCTACAAAATTGAAATTGAAACTTGGAGTCATATACTTAAACGCAACCTGTATAATTTTATTACTATGCATACATATATCGCTATTACTTATCTAAATTGAACCACACATTCCCTGCTGTTAAGCCTTCATATAAAAAAAATAAACCAAAAACAATCTCTTTCTTTATCAAACTAAAATGAAATGAAAAATGCTCTATAAAACTAAAATCTAAAACGAAACAAACCGTTTTTATGAAAATAAAATAAGATAAAATCTTTTCACCGCCCATGGGAAAGAGTAATCGTAGAGAGTGTATGCTCCAATTTAGTTAAGTAACACCATATACGTATAGTGCCAGTAGATTTAATCGATATTGTTTTGTAACTCTTTAACAGTAGAAATTCAACGTCAATTTTATTATCACGTTGTCAGTGCACAATTTTTCTGTCGGAGTCACAAGAAGTACCTGCGAACTTAGTTCGCAGACATTATCGTGGATTGTCTACTGGTCTCGCTATCATTACCCCGGTCTCGGAGCAACTCGCGGGTACAACAAAATTCTAGGTCGAGAGTATGGACAATACACTGGGAGGATGAACGATTGCTGCAATGTCTATTGATCCCACGCACTTCTAGATTACTCTTAACCCACTTGCATCCAGAAGCAGAATATTCTGCGCGCAATGTCTGCCGCGTATCACTGGGAATAATCCGCAAACGCTGAGTTACCTGTGTGCGAAACAATCCGCGAATAGTGCTGCGATCTGGAGAAAGTGAAATTGTCAGTAATACCGTTAGATTGTTAACTAAAGATCCATCTGGAGTCTGTGGCATATTTAAAATGTTATTGTGAAGAACCGTCATTTATGAGACAGTAACACACGAAATACGTAGACTCATAAATAGTAACTGTTTGTTTGGAAGCAGAGGGCAGTTCAAACTTTAATTTTTTAATTCAATGCAATTTAAATATGTAATCTCGATATTGATCCTTGTACCACAAGTTACACTGCTTTAAATTATTATCAGATATGTCAATAATTTTTTTTTCAGAACTTTAAACATTGGTTCTTCACTGGAATAAAAAGAAGTAACTCAATATTGAAAGATTTAAGATAGTGGTTAGTACATAAAGTTAAGGTACAAGATGAGAGGCCATTATTAATAAAAGCCTCGTGGAAAGAGGAACGATTAATGCTATTGCATTTAATTAAAAAATATTAGGTACTAAAGTATGCAATGTTGTCGGCACCGAATGAAAGGGGTTTATATCGTATTAATCTGTCTCAAAGAATCTTATCGTGGCTTAGCACTTTTCAACACATTTATTAATTAAACGGCTTCAATTACTCGACTTTTATTGTGTTTTCTGGAAACAAAAGAAACCCGCGGTCCAACAGTAGCACGCCTTCAAGCTTTTTCCAACGTGGGAACAAAGTTTCGAACGAACACCTAACGCCTAACGACTCAATCGCGATCCTTTATTGCGTTCGAGCAGCCACTTGCGAGAAAACTTAATTTCACAACAGCTTCCACATCTTAAACGATGAAACCTCCGATTTTGCAGACTTTTACATCAATTTACCAGCTGGATACTTTCCTAACGTTTAAAATATTTAATCTGATACTTTGTACCTGATCCCTTTGTATTCTGTATGATTTATCAGCAATTAATTGCAGAAACTTTTCAAAAAAAAAAAGAAAATAAAGGGGCAAAAATCCGAAGGAGTAAAAGAATTATTTTCTTATCTAAATTAAAATTTCGTCCTGGAAATGATAGCTTTAACACTGCAAATATTATTCTTTAATTAAAATTGTGATAACTTTTGTAAAAGCGATGAAAGTACTCGACACCTTGTATATTACTCGTGCATTGGAGTCAACTGGGAACTAATAGTGCCCCGAAGAGGCTGCCATCCTGCGTGTCACGGCGAACAAAGCTTTTAATTAAGTTTTCTTCCGCGTAATGACGATAGAAAGAGAAGCTGGAGACAAACACAAAGGCCCTCGGTACGCAGTTCCCGCTCGCTTATCAGACCTATTTAAATGTGCCCGTTAACGTTGATACTCCAGATAGCAGGATTTTAATTGGTGACGATAATACACATTAAAATCCATATTAAATCCGTTACAAGCCATTGTATCCAATTAACGCGGAATCGAATTTAATTCCTGCTTTTAAATAATTAAAACGCCTCACTATCAGTAGTCAGGGGGTGGATACAGCTATTTGTAACGTCCTTTCCTCTACAAAATTTAATAATACTGTTTTCATAGTGATGAATGGAAAAACAGCTCCATTCGTAGGCGAAGAAAACATTTGATTTGTATTGAGAAGATTAGCTTCGACAGGATTTCAAAAAAATTACAATTTACTTTATTTAGGCCTTAGTAGCATAACCTGAAAATCACGTGGCATTCGAATAAATTCTAATACTATTAAACAAATGTTTTCTCCAAACAGAGCACTGGTCACGAATGAATTATAAATCCTGACATAATTACACCGAACACATTAATTACTTCCTCCACGCTCATGATCGATCTGTCTCCCAAAATGACTCACGTCTAATGGTTTGACTCGGTGCAAGCACAGAACGACGACAATTCCGTACACTTATCGTTTGCGGTGCGAATGTGGGAAATTACCAGTGTACTCGGTTTGAATGCGCCGGCAGATATTGCGCGCAACGAGGACCAAGCGAAATTATACCGTTGTTCCCAACTTAATATATCGTACTATTTCGAAATCGTCATTAATTATCCGACGCAAGAAACTGCGACAGTCTACAGGGAGTATTGCATTCGGTCGCGTATTACAGTTCACAAGTGAATTGCATGCAGCGCGCGATACCTTCCAGCAGGTTTCTTTGAACGCCGCAAACATTATCGTCCCCGGAACTCGAGCAGTTGTAAACTTCCTGGGATTAGACTGCTGGGATGGCTTTATGCTATCCTAATACAAATTTCCTCCGTATGCAGCGACCACATTACGTTCTTAATAGGTGTTTATATAACTCTTTTTAATCATCTTGTTTTGTGTTGAATTTTCTTGGCAACTTGAAAACTCACCCCAGATTACACTACATTTACTGTAAAATATATAAATCATGTTACCAGTAGGTGTTCGTGTGTATAATCATTTTTCAATCTTCTAATTGAACATAGAAAGTTTCTTGAAAATTCTTAGAATTTTCAATGAAGCTTTCTAAGAAACAATTTTATATCGTATACAAGTGAATTGATTGATTTCGTAGTTTCTAAATTCAAGAACGTGCGAATTAGTGAAAAACTTCTGCAGTTTATATTTTTCGCACTCCTTGACTGTTTCTTGATTCCAAACAACTTCACTCGGCACTTCCCCGTCATTCTTATCACGTTCGTTCGCACTGTTCTACTTCGCTGTCGATACGTGACTTCATCGACCTGTTCATAAAAGGGTTTATACCATTTTTACCACGACAGAGTTCTATTTTAAGAAATCAACATTAAAATTCCACCGCTATTGTTGTTTTATTGCATCGTTCACGCGTCGTTGGCTCCGCTTTCTTATCGCGTGGTGAAAAGTATACAATTGAATTTGCACGCAAATCAAACGTTTCGCTCGCGCTCTGTTTGTTCCTAGTAGATCGAATCAATGCTGTCGCAGCCGGTCCGATCGAAAACGTCACATCGCTCCCTGTTCGCTGATAATTCGATCGACGATCTAATTTGAAGAAACGGAGGCTGCGGGAACGCCATTTGCCCGTAACCGAATCACGCGGCTCGCTGATCTTATTCGAGCGCCGACGGTTCTTACTTTTATCGCGTCAAGGAAACGATATGACGTTTTACGGAAACGTCCGGTGGAAAATACTATTTGAATGCGACCATCGATTCGGCGCGGTGCGGAATGTCTGGCCGTTTTAATTCGCCCCAGACACACTCGTCGGAGCTACTCTAATCCGGAGCATAATGGAGTACTTTCATTTCGGGGGAACGTACACGAAACGCTTGGATAATCTTCCTCGTTGTTGCTAATTAAGAGCTGAAAAAATATCGTCCATTGGGGAAAAGTATGGAAAGGAAGTCCTGAACGTTTTGAGTAATAATTACATTGAAATCGTCATTTTTGTGGTGAAGAAAGAATCAATTTATTTAGAATATTGATATAGTCTTCATTGATATAGTGAATATCATTCAGTTACCACAGATCCATGGAACGTGAATCGAAGAAAGAAAGGTTTAATTTAAATTCTTCATTTCTACCTCACTAATTGCAAAATAAAAAAAGTTTTTTTTTCATGCAAATTTCTCGATCTCGACATCAAAATGGCTGTACCTTTTACAGTAAAAAGTATAGAATTATAAGAAGAATGCGTGGAAAGAGTGGGATCCCTTGCGAATAAAATGTAGAAGCTTCCAGGAAGAAAAAGCATAACGCTTCACAAGGTAGCCACTCTTTGTCAGCTGATGCATCAGTAACTTGTTTTGCTGGGCTTTTTCATCGCATCTCCGATGTCTTTTATCCTTTGGAACTGTGATCTCCTAAAGTGATCTCTCTATCTCTTTTTTGCGGTGACTTCACCCAGAAAATGTATTTCGCATTTCGTTACAGAATGTCTTGCGATGCATTTCTATGAGACTGAAGAGCGTGATTTAGTGCTTTGTTAAATAACGAATTGGGGGTATGTACGAAATTGTGCATTGAAGATACTAAGAATGAGGATAAAAAATTGCTTGGTTTTATAACAGTCAATATACAAAAATTGAGAGTAAAAATATGCAGTCGATATTATTTGAAGTTAACATTATTTACCTAAAATTATTACAAGTCTATTATATATATCTATATTATAAGTCCATTTTGACATTACAATACTATATTTTTTTAAGCATAAAATTAATTATTCTCGCGCAGTATTCATGTACACTTTCGTACGCAACGAACAAATTATAAATATTATCTTATAAAAATTCAAGTGCCGCGAAGGAGTGCACAGTAAAGAATTTTTATCTCTCGATTGCTCGATTGTTACCGTGAACTGCAATTACCAGCAATTTCCATATATTTCGTTGAAACGCGAATAACAGCCGACTAATTATGGTAACTCGAGCAATTATCTCCGCGTAACCTGACCGCGCTAATTGCCATATTTAACTGTTGATGATTCTTTAACCTGGATGAGGGAAAAATTGGCAAAATTTCCCAAGGAAATAATTACAGTCCATCCCCGTGTCGACTATTGCAAGTAATTTCAACGATAATTAAATTGCTCGCGTCATAATTTGAAATGTAATTCACAATTTACCCGAACAGACATTTCACTCGAATTCTTTCAGATGTAGTTCAATTATCACAAATTATCTGGCAGAAGAAGAAGTATAATTAGAGGTATGACTACTTGTCGAACGTTTGGAAATTCAAAGAATTCAGATTTAAGGATTTTGTGTGCGATAAGTTCTTGAAATGTTCTTTAAAAATGTTTGGTCCAGGGGTTCCCATAAGGTTGGACGAGGGGTAAAGGGTTAATGTTTATCGTGTTCTGTACACATAACTCCATTTCTATTTATCTCTTTCACTCACACGGTGATGACTTCACTGTTCATTCACGTTTCTATTTCTAATTTCTATTTTTTTTTAATACATATATATATATATATATTAACAAGCCTTCCCACAATTTGCTTTATCTCTCTGCAAATCATGAATTTACCCACTCCTTCCCCATTTCCAACACAAACGACAACCACCCTTTAACTCGAATCTTCCCAGCCTCGTACAGCATCTTGTCAGAGGCACCCAGCGTCGCGACGCTTGGCGTGTACACGGTATAACGACCGCAGGCGTGCGTCGTGCTTAGCATCGGGTCGAATTCGGGAACGTCAGTCGCCAAATCTTTATCGGGGGTGTCCGAGGGCGTCGCGACGTACCCGTAGCCACTTCGGAACTGCGGTTGGCGCAGATAAGAACTCGCTCGAATTTGCTCGACGAAGCACGAGGACGCGAAATTGGAAAGGAAAGGAAGAGACGTCGCGACACTCCGCACGTTCAACCGTTTCCGCTTTCTGTCTTTCCGCGTCCGCCATGAATCGAGTTCTCGTTGACGCCCTCGTTCTTCCCTTTCATCGCGTCCGTTCCAACCCTTACCCACGCTCCCGCATCCCCCCGTGACTTCCAGGGAAAGCTTTCTCGGGCACTTTAACCGAATGGAACTGTCACTGGCGTTTTTCAGGTGGACATCACCGAGCTGTGCCCCTCGGCCACGGTTCTGGCGCAGCAATTGACCCACGTGGAGCTGGAGAGGCTCTCTTACATCGGCCCCGAAGAATTCGTCCAAGCATTCGCCAAGGTACGTGTCGTCTTCGTCACTGGAGTCGAGGTATCTCGTATTCTGTGCTTTCTTTTGGATGAAACGTGAAGTTTCGAGAAATTGGACGGAGAAGGTGGAATAGTTAATGATTTTTCATTTTAAATAGGAGTCTCCTCATCTGGAAACATCGTTCAAGGATATGAAGAAAACGCGCAATCTGGAGTCGTACGTCCAGTGGTTTAATAGACTAAGCTACTTCGTAGCAACGGAAGTGTGCAAGGTAAATCGCGATGGAAAATCTTAATTTCTAATCAATTTTTACGTAAGGAATTCATTATATCAAATTTCGATTGCAATTTTTGGAGGTAGTGAAAGGCACTAAAAGATTACTTTAAAAGATGCACAATCGAATCTTGTTACATAAAATCGTCGAATAACCGCGTTTACCATTTCGCAGCATCCGAAAAAGAAGCAGCGTGTGCGTGTGGTTGAGTACTGGATCGAAACAGCCCGCGAGTGCTTCAACATTGGTAACTTCAACTCTCTGATGGCCATCATTGCTGGCCTGAACATGTCACCGATATCTCGTCTGAAGAAAACGGTGAGCAATTTAATTGTATTCTCATTGCATACCATTATATTCTTGTAAACGCTAAATCGTAGCATAATTAGATAAATAAACCCGCGCGAGAACATGTATTATGGATCATAAAATTATCAATTAAAAAACACCAAGTGAATGTATTTGTATCTCAGAATCAAGATAAGATAAATTCAAACTTTACTAATTACATTTTTCATTGGGAATTTGAATAATAAATTTCTAAAATTTATACTCGACATTACTTTACTTCTATAAAATACAATTCCTGTTAAATCCGAAAGAATGAAATATGACGGAACAAACGAATAAAATAGTTGTCGATTATTCGATGACGTAATAATGGGGTAGGAGAGTAACGAGTGGAATGATCACCCTCGCTATTCCGTTGGCGAAAACGATGACATCCACTCTGGAAAGCGTTAATACGACGATGGCACGTAGGATCGGCCACGCTCGTTTGCACCCCCAGGGGGGTGAGGGTGCGCGGCAATAAGCGGTCTGTAATCCTCGTAAATCGAGCGTGGCGCCGCGACGCGACGACCAGCGTTAGCCGTGACGAATCGCTGAGAGTCGAATGTTCTCCAAACGCGTGGACGGAGAACAATTTCGAGAGAAAATACCAATGAGGATCAGAAGCGCTAGCGAGTGGATTCACAAAGTAAAAAGAACGGAGGAGAAGAGGGTGGTGGGGCGGGGTTGATTTAATTGAATTTTTTTAGTAGTCCGATTGAAACCTTCGCGGAGTTCGAATTAGTCGAGAAGTCGAGGAACTTTGATTTTTAATTGATATTATTCCCTGTTTTCTACCATTTAGAGGCAACGATTCCATGACTTTAGCATATAATCAATTTCTGCTCGATTTCTTTGTGAAACTATTCAGTGTATCCTGTCTGGATTACTTTTGTTTGATGACATTTGTAATCAGAAACTTCTAATATTTTTGAGAATATTTTGAATAAAAGAAAGTAGGCGTGAACGTGATTATTTATTGATATTCTAAACAGTTTTTGTTATTGTATTAGTTCAGACTGAACCTGTTTTCGTACATTTATTGCTTGTCAAGAATTCATTCGCCCTTTCCCATGGATTCTTTTCTCCATTAATCATGTCGGATGAGATTGCGTCGAGGACGAATAAAACTCCCAATGGCTGTTGCTACGGGAGAACTCTGTCAATTAAACTCCACCATAAATCTCTATCTAAACTGCGGTTATAGAAACTCATATCTTATTTCACTACCTAACACATTGATAAATAACTATCTAAATATATGAAATAAAGAAACTAATTTTCCTATAGTGTTAATAGACGTTTCATACAATTAGAGCATTTTCTATTAAAACTCTTGATCCTAAGGCTTCAAGCTGTAACATCATTGCAAAATTCAACCGAAACGATGCAATACAAAAATTAGTCTTGTAGACACGATCCTCGGATCACAGTCGATCGCTTTACCTACGCGACCAATCCCGTATCCTACGTTTCGTGTTCTTATTTGACTCCTTATTGTTGGGTATGGGAGGCGCGAATACTACAGTCTTAATATTCGAGGCACTCGTGAAACCTAGTCGTACGCAAGATTTGAAAAGGGGGCAAATTTAATGGAGGGCAAATGAAATTCTTGCACGTTCATCGGGGATAAAGAAGTCAGTGTTAAACAGAAGCGAGACGTAAGGCGAATTTATTGCAGTCGTGTGTTCGAGAGAAGGAGAACTTTGCATTCCGATCCGTGACGCTGGCGAAATAATCGAAACGTGTGTCGCTCGCAGCGACTGCGTGTCCCTGCAATGGAAGAAAAAGAAGTCGATACGTACACCTCCGTCGCAGTATCTCACAATATTGCTACCTTACTGGAACGAGGACGTCTTCGTGCATCGTCCTATCTCCTCCTTTCGCAATTTTGCCACGAACGAAAACGACGACGCTTTTAATAACCCCTTTCGAGGAATGAGATATCTCAAAGAGAACAGTCTAATTGCGAGACAACGTTGCGTGAAAATGTATGTAAATTACAGGAGCATCACAATTTTGCAGTTTGTTTTGTCTTACACCCTGTCGTGTTGTTTTTATTCTCGAAGGGGGCAATTGAACCGGAAAGAAGAAAGGCAGCCAGGAGCAGACGCGAATTAATTAGTCTAAAAATGCGTTCACATCGCTGAAAAGGGGAAGCAGCGAGCCAATTTACTATTGTTAACTAAGAGAGATATCTGTTTCCCCTTCGCGTTTCCAAGGAATTTATTTCCGCCTGTGGCCAGAATTCGATGTTTGCGGAGAAATTCTGACGGAAATGACAACTCGTCTTGGAACAAGGACAAAGTTTGGTATCGAATCTGTTCTATCTGAAGAAAAAAAATTTTTATGTCGATAATTAAACTGCAGAGGATGCTTATTTTTTTGGGCTTGCCTAGAACGAACTTAAGGGATGAAATAGTCACTGGAAAATTCATTAATATCATTCTGCACTACAACATTCAGGAAACTTGATCATTTTGTCATAATTTAAGGAATGCTCTCACAACAGAAACAAATTTATTAAAATTATTGCACTGAAATGTAGCTTTGAGCTTTGTTTATTTAAGAGCGTATCTGTCAATTTAGTTATTACACTGATGCCATTATTTAGCTAACTCCTCAATTGCGGGGCTTCTATAGTTAGAAACCAACGCTTAGTTCCAATTGCATTCCAATTTACATAACATTCCAATCCGATGCATGTCTGTTGGGGTCCCATTGCCCCCCCCCCCCTTTTTCAGCTGGGGTACCTCGGGGTCGCTAAACCCATACTGTAGCTGCATATTCGCATGCTACAGCCCCTGAGGGCTACTTAAAAGTAAAAGAAACTTCTAAAAATACTACAACTTTCTCGAAGCACACAATTTACTACCGATAAAATAATTTCTGAAAACGAAAGGTGGAGGACTCGCATAAAAAAATATATGAAAGTTATTAATACAAGGATATCGACGATCCGATTTGAATGGAAATATTTCCCCAGCGAGCAACCCGTGGGCTACAATTTCATCGCGAATTGGATTAAGCGGGAGGATGGTGCCCGGATGAAAATGTAGCGGTCATTACAGTAAACAAAATTAAATTTTTTTCTCTTAACTTCACTTCTGGCATGCCACGGTACGTGCATAAAAATGTTCATGAATATTCTTGCCGAATGGGCTGTTTGTAATAAATATGTCACGGCTCTGCGTGGCTTTCCAAATGAATTTATACGCTGGCTTGACGTAATTAGCATATTAAATTATGGGCTTCTAATTGTCGCGCACCTTGTTACTCCGCGACGTTTAAGGAATAAAAACCAGACGGGGACTAAATTAAGCGGAAATGTAACGTAAAGAGAGTGTCTCTGATGCAGGATGAGCGTAATTGGTGTATCGTGGTTATAATGATAAATAGAGGCAAGGTCTTTCTTTGAATTTATATTTTTCAACGCGTTCACTGCAATTAAGCGTTTAGTAACAATTAGATTCTATTGAGAAACGTCGTTCAGGAATAATGCTACTTCATGAATTGTGTGACTGTGGCTGCAATTTTGTTTTTAGAGATTCTGAATGTTTAAAAAATCTACAAATAATAATATTATTGATTGAAGAGAGATCTATGTAAAATATAGATGTTTACGTGCAAGCAACCATACCAATCATTACTCAACTATCCAAAACAAACGAGCGTAACTTTCAATCGCGAGGCAGCAGTGTAAACAGCGTTCGGTTATATTTAAAAGGAAAGAAGGGAATACAAACAATGATTGTTTTATTTCAATAGGCGTAACCGAGACACATTCTGAACAATCGCCGTTCGCCTACAACTTTATCGGGGGATTGGACAAATTGCGAGGCGGAACGGAAACCATTAAACGTTTTTTTCTCGTTTTTAATTACGAGACCAGAGCCAGTGTTCCGCGGGCACATCCCGCTGGCTCTATTCGATGCCGACTGTTATTCAGGGTTCATTTGGTTCGGTCAGCTGATTTATACAGGGCGCGCTTAAAATAATTGCTGGAACTATCAGCGGCCAGGCGGCGTGGCTCGCTTCGTAATTTGCGTTAATGAAAATTTAACGGCCCCGTTCGGCCACGCACGCGCGTTGTTTCACACCCTTCCTTCGCCCACGGCCTAATCGTCCTCTCGCTCAAATAATCGCTGGATTTTTTCCTGTATGAACAGTCTAAGCCACGTAGGTAAGCATTGAATTATAGAATTAATTTATTTGTACAACTCTACCTGTAGGTAAATATTCGTATACTTTGTGTGCAAGTTTGCACTTACAGTGTCTCATAAATATTCGTACCCTCAATATCTATTGAAGAAGTTTCTCTAAAATAAATAATAGGTTTGATGTTTTCAAATAAGTGTTTCATTATAAATATGTACACGTATAAATTTTACACTTGTATATATGTAATGAAAAATTTATTTGTAAACATCAAGCCTAATTTCTTCAATAAACTTAGAGGTTAAAAATATTTCTGGGACAGACTGCATATACACAGTGTATACATATTGTCCATAATGATGCACTTATACGCAAAATCCTATAGAAATATAGTGTTACATGAACAATACTAGAAACAATGGACTTTTATGCACAAAATGCATAAAAACGTGCAAGTCTCTTTTTTCATTTAAAATGAAATATAGACACATGAATGGAACGAGAATCAAGTCACATGTACTTCACTTATGACAATTAAATTGCAAATTCTCCCAAAAATGTCCACAATAGTAACTCAACATGATCAGATTTCTAACTTAACACTAACCACGTGGATCGACTACCCCCGTGTTGTCACTCCTTAAACGAAAACTCTCGTACACGTCAAAGGACACTTCCCCCGGTCGAGCAAACGTCGCATATCGATCCCATCGAGATGAATCGCGAAAAAATCTCGAGGAAGAGCGCAACGTATCGCGTCCGCCGTCCCGTCCTCCAACCTCCGTTTACTCGGGGCGAATATTCTCTTTGCTCGAGGACGTAGAACTTCCAACTTCAGCGAGTTTTCGTCCCGAAAACTCATGGCCGAAAATCCTCGGCGTCGGTATCTCGAAGCTTTGGTTCGCGTTCGAGAGAGGCCACCGATACGACGACGTCGATGGAAGATGAACGATACCAATCCCCTTCTGCTTTGGGTTAATTTACCAACGGAGATAATCTGCGAGTGACGTCTTCTTCGATGGTGAAAAGGAGCTTGGGCTCGTTCCTCGTCTCTCAAAAAGCTAATTACGTTTGGTCGTTGCGATCCCTTCCAGATATACCAACCCCCCCCCCCCACGCGCGAGCAACCACTGTCGCCTCAATTACGGCACGGGGATGCGAGTGCCCGCGACTAACAAGGTGAGGCACAGTAGCAGACATCGATTTCAGGAAAATTGGTACGGAAAGTGATATCGTAGGTTTTGGGAGTGAAAAGGTACGCGTTTCGTTCCAGATCAGCTGGAGGGCTCATCAGGGAGGCTTTTCTAGCGGATCCTGCCTTAGACGTAGGCAGTCGTCTTCTATATGCGGAGCCTTTGGAGTTGCTGAGTTAGATGTAAAGGCTCCTCGTGTATTGAAGACGGCTTCAAACTGGCGGGCGTCGTCTTCGACAGGATCTTGGAGAAGCCTCGCTGATGAACCCTCTCGTGGAGCGAAGACTCTTGCGAGACGGGGATATTGCTTATTGTATGAAGAAAACTTAATCGGTGTGACGAGCAACGGGTTTACATTAACTTTTTAACGAAGAGCTCGTGGCTTACCGTAGTGGGACTGCCAAACAACTCGTGAAAATTGATACAAGCCTAACACTTTGTTTTTATATAACTGGAAATTATTTTTGTTGAATTTAAATTAGTACTTATTTTTGCAATTTCGCGAAATTCATGAACCCTGTGTAGATTTATTTTCTTTAACATCTCATCTTCAGAAGTAATTTATTTAATTCCTTCTCAATGTGGTAACAGAAATTTATTAGAAATATTTTTTGTATGGAAATTAGTGCTTTCGAGAGGAAAAGGACATTGCTTCATGAATTATTAGATCGGACAGAGACTCGTAAGACTGATCGATGGTCTTATTATTATATTGTCGTAGGTGTAATTGTATGGAATACTGTTTAAATATTCGTAGTCCAATTTTAATATGTTTAAAATTGTGTATAATCAATGAAAATTGATGAGAAACACTGTAAAAGTATAGACTATAAACTAAATTTATTTTATCAGATCCCAACAAGGTAAAATCATAATGCACTCTTCGATGCAACTCCAAGTACTCTGAAAAGCTCACAAAAAAACCTCTTTTCAATAAACAACAGGCGTGCTACATTGTGTCTACGGAAACGAAACAATAATAAAACTACGTTTCGCAAGTTTCGTACGGAAGGGAATTAAAAAATATTTGCAGTGCCAATTTCCCAGCCGCACGGTTTATCATTCACCGGATGTTCAAAATTGCTAAAAATTCATGCTACGTTCGTGATAATTAAAGAGGAGAATTTCTCCGCTTTAATTTCCTCACAGCATGGAGAATTACGATGAAAACGTCTTTCCGCCCGGTTACTTTCAACTGTACCCGTCACCTGACAATTTTTTCGACTATTTTTTTATGAAATTGCAACTTTGGTTTAAGTTTGCCTAATGCATATTTAATATCCGACTTCTTACCGTAACTTCTCCGCACTTTAAAAACTTAATTACGCTTGATCGCATCTCTCTCTCGCTCTCTCGCTCTCTCGCTCTCTCGCTCTCTCGCTCTCTCACTCTTTCACTCAACAAATTCTTTTTTTTCCCCAAGACGAATAATTTTCGATTCAAGGAGGCGAAATTTATTGGCTTCGGTTACGCGAAAGACGCGGCGTTCGACTAAGAAATATCGAGTTCTTGAGAACCTTCACAAATCACGCGTATCATTTAACGAACCCATCACGGGACTGTTTACATCTATTTTTCCGATGTCGCCTCTTCCAAGCGATGAAAATTCAATTTTAGAAGCGAATTTGCATCTGCCTCTCCCTTTGACTCATCCTTTTCACTCGGTCAGTAATAATTTATCGTCCACGGAGTTTTTCCACCCACGACGACGCGGCGCTCTTTTATGCGACAAAGCTGCACGTGTTCAAATGGAGATTCAAATGGAGTTTTTAAAATGCAAATCAACTGGGAATGCGAAAATCAGAGCCGCGAGGAAAAACATTTGATAACGAATGGCGATCATAAAATCGCACCGCCTGGAAGGAAGTTAAAATTCATGATTAGTCAATTTTATGTCTCTTTACGGTTGTGAAATTCTGAAGCGCCAAGGAATTATTCATTTTTCGTCCGTGAAAATACGTCGATGTCGGACATTATCATTGAACTACTCTTCAGAACGAAGAGTATTACTCAAGCTCGATACTCAATTTAAAACCTAAGTACAGAAAGACTGGAAATTGTATTCTTTGTTCTGATTAGCCTCGCAACGCTCTTGTACACCCTCCATCCCTCTTTCAACCTTTTTCGTACCTCAGTCATTATATTTCACAATTACAGAGTCAAAATTTCTTGGCAACTACATGTCATTATTTTCTCATAATTTCTCCGATAATTTAACGTAATCAGAATCCCGATCTCAGTTATCACCACCGCAGGTTCTTATTTCCTTCAGCGTTGTCTCGCGAGGCTCCCGGAAGCAGATTCTGCACTACCTCGCCCTCTCCATTACCTCCCTCCGTTTTCCATCCAGTTTCAATTTACCGGATCTGCCAGGAGTCTCCGATTCCCAGTGTTTTTTTTACTCCGTTAGGGCATTTCCCGAGAAATCGAATCGAGTCTTGTGGAGAAAAATGGCTCCCGCGGCGAGCTGGAGAACTTTCTCTCTCAGAATGCAGACGCTGAGAAGGATCCCCGATCCTTGAAGAATTTAGTCCTCCAGACCGAGCCGAAGCTTCCAACCGGAGAAAGATCCGCACATTTCCAAGTAGAATCCAAATTTTACGGAAGATACTCTCGATATATCATTCTTCTCGATAACTCTCGTGACTGTCGATAGATTTGTCCTCGAAGTATCAAATTTTGTACGTAGTCGACTCTATAGATCTACCAATCTATCAAATAGCCAAAAATCCATTATTGTTGGTTATCTCTACTTATTTTCAGCTTAGCTAGAGGAAATATCACTCTGTTTCACGCATCTTCGAGCCTCGAATTTAATCCTGAATTCATTCTCGCGTCCGTCACAGGACAAATTCTTCCGGTTAGTTCGTTAGAGCTCGCAGAGCTCGTCGACTGGAAAGCGCGAAAGCGTCGAGGATTTTGCGTTCGTCCAAGCTCGAATTTAGAACGGAAGAATTTTAATGCCGAACAACTCGATGACACTCGATTCGATTTACGTGGCAAGTGTTAAAATTGACGAGCGCTCATTGTATTCCAGCCTACGCGTTGCCGCGCGATTTAATTGGCCGGCCTGAAAAGTCCAGGTAAAACGAGATTCGGTTTAATTAATAGGAATTAGCGTATCCTGAATACAACATTGAAATAGTATCCGCTAAATTAATTCGTGACTTGTTCGAGGGGGGCGTGTTTGATGATTTTATGGCGAGCGTGCCATTTTGATGGCCGAGTGAACATCAATTAGGCTTTACGAGTATCGCGCGATTTCCAGCGACTTCGTCCCGATCGTAAATCGTATCTTTAGAAGCTAGAAATTACTGAACGATATAAATAAAGAAATGGAGACAAATTATGAAATATTTCAAATAAACTCCAATCTGGTTGGAAATACGAGCAGAAGTGCAATTTGATTAGCAGGAAAATGTACATGTGTAAATTTATAAAACGTTTTCGACCTCGAGGTCTGCTTCAGCTTTTGCTTCAGGATCGTATAAATTATCTGTAAAGCAGATAGAGTAACGTAAAAGAAATTTTAAAAGCCTATTAATATATAGATGTACGTTTTAAGATAGTTGCAATTTTAATTCTGTTTGAATTACAAACTACGTCAAAGTTTATTTGAAATATTAAATACTAACCAACTAAAATTTTTAATAACGGCAAAAAGTACTCGTAAAGGGAGCCACATTTTTAATTTCAAATTAATCAGTGCTATTTTAAATTACATCATCCATAATTCACGAAAATAAATATCTACTCGACGCAGGTTTAATTTGACGGGTTTATTTCGCTGTTTCATCGATTGTTCGACGTTCACGCTATTGGAAGTTGAAGTTTCGATTTAAATTTAATATATGCGCCCGTTAGCTGGTTTCATTGATATCCGAATCCGCCGAATTATACGCAAGACATATTCCCCTCGAATTCGGAGTTTCGAAAACGCTCGGCACCCTCGACAGCACGTTAACGACCATCGATACCTCATTGATTAATATCACCCGTGTGCCAACGCTAATTTTAAGTCGCTAATGCACGTTCGTCTGAGCGTTAATTTCCGAATTAATAGCGAGCACGCGACAGAACGATATTAATTTCGACGGTTACGTCGACGTTTCGAAAGTTGACGGAATTATCACCGTGGATTAGCTTGAATGCCGCCGGGAAACTCGATGCCGCGTCGCGACGCGGTTCATTTCTGGGCGGAACTTGTTTCAAGATTGAAGAACAACGCCTGTGTCTTTCGTTGTTTCACGCTTCGTCGACATCCAATGAGAAATTACGTTGCTCGAACGAGTCGTGCTCCACCGCAGCCGAAGCGTGGAGATTTAATTCAATGGAGAAATTTCGCAAGACGGAAAGTCGACGACGCTTTATCTCGAGCGATAGGACAGCCTTCCGTGCGCTGCCCAACGAAATAAAAGTTTTCTGTTTCTCGAGAATAATAACGCGTGGAATGGTTTTTTATACAGGTGTATTAACAGTGCTCCTTTTCGAGAATATATCTTTTTGAGAACAATGACATTCCTTGGGAATTTACTTGTGTAATTATCGAGGAAAATTGCAGTTACACGATTGTTACCAATGGTGAAATTATTAATCACCCAGGATTACCTGCTCGAGAAAATAAAACCTTTTCAATATACCTTCAAAACTCTAGCTGATAAATCACTTACACCTCTAACATCATGGGAGCACATAAGAAACACACCCCAAGTACATTGACACATACGCCAATATTTAACCTGTGACCCAGCAATCGACGCAAGAAAGAAAGAAATTAAATCTCCCACATTGAATCCTTAATCTAGCACAACCCCCAATTTGTTAAATATGGGATGCCTAATTCTACTCCAATTTCCTCCTTTGATATAGTACAGTAAATGGAAATCAAATGACAGAGAAGTTTCAATAAAAATGCTGTTACTCACATTCCATAAAGGTAAGAAGTCAACTCGAATACACAGCAGCCCTAATCTATCCTGTTGCAATTTATTTGACGTAGATAGCTGGATTTCGTGAAATCCCTTACGTTTATTTCCTACCCATCCATCGTTCCTTTGCACGCGCCTTTTAACACGATCTAGTATATACATAGTATATATATATATATATACTATATATACTATATATATATATATATATACTATGTATATACTAGATCGTG
>NW_026534344.1:12543487-12546611 GCF_026225885.1 Hylaeus anthracinus | reverse complement strand
ACTATGTATATACTAGATCGTGTTAAAAGGCGCGTGCAAAGGAATATATATATATTGGAGTAAAACGAAGAGGAACTCGAAAGAGACGTGTTCACGACACACAATAAGTGCATCTGACTCGCCCCTCTGGATACAATGCAATCGAACCGATTCCATTGCCTTCACTCGATACCCTTCTCCTCCATTCCGATGTATCGAATTCTATCCGCCGTTTGCACGGCCAGATAAGTTACCTTCGCTTTCTGACCCTGCGCCGTTTTCGCTAACCTGTTCTTTCTCGTTTCGAGACATTGTGTCTCTCTCTAATTCCCTGGCCTCTGCGCCTTTGCTCGATTTCTTCGCGAACGACCCTCCAATCCTCTTTGAACCCTTTCGATTCTATCTCATTTTCTGTCGTGGGTTTTGCTTTAATGGGTCCTTTGTCTTGATTTATTATTTACTTCTTTTGTTCTTTTGGCTCTCATCGTCCTTAACCCTCTCAGACTTTCTTAGAATTCTACAGATAGCTTCCAGTACCTAATAATTATTTTTCTATCGCAAATTTTATTGAAAGAACAGTCAGGAAAATAGCTTTTTAATTGATACTTCGATGGAGAGCAGTGGAATATGAATTGAAAGGACATTTTATGTACTAAGAATTTAGTAGATATTTTCAATTTTGAATATTTCCTGTAATATAAATAGTTGGTTAATTTACATTTCATGCTTGATATTATATACTTTTAGGTACCAGTGTATATAATAGCATACCTTGTAACTTCAAGACCTACTTTTTTCATTTTGAAACATTTTCAACAAGCTGTCGATATCCTTGCCATCGTTGCTAGAAAAGAGAAACACCCTTCTGAAATATATTACATATAAACATCGTCCACCCCATTTTCGGTAGAATTAATAAACATATCTTTTACTAACGTCTGTAAAACTGTTTTCTGTTACAGTGGTCGAAGGTGCAGCTGGCGAAATTCTCGATCCTGGAGCATCAAATGGACCCGAGCAGCAATTTCAGCAGTTATCGCAGCACCCTGAAGGCAGCAATGTGGCGTAGCGCCGGCGCTACGGACGAGCGACAGAGAATCGTCGTACCCTTCTTCAGCTTGCTGGTCAAGGATCTCTACTTCCTGAACGAAGGATGCAGCAACAAGTGAGTTGAAAAAAAAGAACTTCCACTCGCATTAATCATTTAAGGCACTCGAAGATATTTCAAGTTTGATAAAAATTGGAGAGATTCAGCCCCGCTTTCGCGCTCTAAATAATTACGACCCACGTCGGGGCGAAATTGACAAGCACTTTTTATTAACCTTTCCTTCTACCGTTTCTTTCCATGGCTGTATCAAAGTTAGACATCCATAGAGAGTTTCACGGAACGTTTCTGTCACTTCTTCAATACGCGTTTGCTGCAAGTAACGAATTTGGTATTTACGATAAACGAGGTGATTAAAGTAAATATGAAATGTAAGTAGACGTTTATATAATTCAAACATCTTACCTTATATTTATATTTGTAAGAGTAATTTGACGATTTTCCTTAATAACAAAAAGTGATCAGTTAAAAGAAGTACAGTAGTTTTAATCAGAATAATTTAACATTCACAAAAGCCTAATAATAATAAATTAAGTCCTATTTTAATATTTCTACCAAACGTTTCAATTTCACACTTGGATCATCTTAACGTAACATCAATTTGTAGAATTCTAAGTAATTGAAAAACAGAATATTCCGGAACGAAAATGAAACCTCAGATTTGTCTACATACCAAGTTTAAATAAAACCTTCCCATGCCTGAATTTACTACGAATGTAATCCCTCAGTCGATACTTTCCAAGTATAAATTAAAAGTCAGCCCACCTCGAAGTAGAAAATATAATTAAACCTCGTGCCCGAGTAGTTTGAAGAATTCCCCCCCTAGAGCACCCACAGATAAATTATATTCTCGGTTTTCCATCGTGTTTCTCAGTTTTCAGTTTCATTAAAAGCTCCTCATAAATTCGTATTTCCCCGCGAAACTTCAAAGAAGGGCCGGATAAAGACCACGAGCGGAAGAATAATTATAAAGTAATTTAAGTTCACCAGACGCGCAGGCAAATTCCCCGAGTCGCATTGAAACGCCGATCGACGATTTTCTATTGAGCACACCGAGGCGAAACTTTTTGCCGTTGGATTCTCGTTTGAAGCCCCGATAATTTTGTTCCTGCACAGGCGATACGTCGACGGGATGGAAGCTCGCACCCCGACCTTTCCATCCTTTTTGTCGAGCGTATTTATCACGACGACGAATGTGCCATGCCATTTCCTTCGCGTTACTGCGCGCGAAAAACCCCCCTTCCCTGCGCTTCTACGTGTAAACTTATTAAACTTGTAATAGCAAAAGTTGTTTCCCCGTTGCTTGGCTAGAAGTTGCTGAAAAGAAGGAGCGCGAGAGAGTGGGAAGAGAGGAGGCGCAGAGAAAAGGACGCGAAATGCTTTATAGAATCGACTTTTCCGTTAAAATTCGCCGGGAACATTGTTGCGTGCTTGAAGGTACGAGTAAATATGAGTTCGTTGAGGTGCTTGAAATAGGAATATTTAAGTGTGAAATATGAGAATCTCCATAGACCGATATCTAACTAAGCACGTCCTGTACTACTTAGAAATACTGTCTTTCACGTGGGATCTATTAATCGATGATACCAATAGCATTCTCATCACCTTCTTTATGAAAAATAACATCTTTCGAACTCCTATATAACAATTTCACTAACTTTCACCATTTCCCACCAAGATTTAAACTAAAACATCGAAATCGAAACCGTTCCTTGATCACCATTCTGATCATTTCCTCAGAGATATTCTCAGATTCTCTATTCATGGGACTGTTTCAACGTGAACATTTTACGTCCAGGACGTGATTAATCATCGCGATGACCCACTAGAGGGTGCCTTTTATTCGGCAAACTCATTAAACGCGTGCGATTGCACGGCCTAAATGAAACCGTGGCAAAAGCTGGGCAGCTTTCATGAAAAAAAAATTCTATTCTGGAATTGTTCCACTTCTCGAGGCGTTATTTACTGGACAACCGCGTGCATAATGCCCCTCTGTGTGTGTGTGTGTGTGTGTGTGTGTGTGTGTGTGTGTGTGTGTGT
>NW_026534344.1:12454762-12543477 GCF_026225885.1 Hylaeus anthracinus | reverse complement strand
TGTGTGTGTGTGTGTGTGTGTGTGTGTGTGTGTGTGTGTGTGTGTGTGTGTGTGTGTGTGTGTCTGCGTGACTGGAGCGCGTAACATGTGTGCATTAAACTCATAACGGCGCGCGTTATCCGCGAAACGGCGGAGGCACGAGGAATGGTAGAATGTTAGGGCAGCCATCGTCTGAGCAGCCCGAAAACGTTCCCATGAATTCTAAGAACAGATCACCGTGCAGACACGAGAATACAAATTGCTTCGAGTCGCACGCAGCCTGCGGATGAACGACTGTGCATCACGAGGTTAGGCAGCTCGAGGAATACGAGAATTGAAAGCTGCGCAAGGGTTTTCTAAATCTCCATAGATTGGAAGCACTTAATGTTCTAAATATCTGTAAGTGGTTCTTTTTTAGAAATATGGTGGTAAACAGTGTAAAAAAACGGATAGATCCATCATTCACTATGTAATAAGTATTGTTGATATTTAATTGAACTATTTTCAGAAATTAATGTTTAGTTATTCAAATCAATCGATATAAAAATATAGAAAAGTTTCTCACGATTAATGTCTTTGATGAATATTTATTCTAAACCGTGATTGTTATTAATATCTAAGGGATTAATATTTATTATTGTTTCAACCTGAATGTACATAAAGTATAATGAAACGAAATTGAAAATTAAAGAATACTATGAGTAGATAAAAATATAATTTATCTGTGGGTGATCCGGTACCGATTGAGGAGAAAATAATTGTTCAAACTGCTTGGAGTTTAGTTATATTTTCTACTTCCAGCCTCTGTAACTTTTAATTTAGATTTCCAAAATATTAATTACAGGTTTCCCTTAAATTTCTGTATGTTAAGAAAATTTCAAGGAAAACCATGCACTTTCGAAAAATCCGTTCCTCGTAACTTCACCCTCTACAATTCCTGCCAAAGTTCGCCATCAAAAATAAAATCTGTCCCCAGTACAAATTATCACGGGGCGAAAAAAAAAAGAATATATCAGTTGCCCGTAAAACGAGGAGCGTTGGAGTTTCAGGGAGGGCGTGGGGGATCTTTCAGGACCTTCTCGAAACTTGTCGACACCCATTGGAAAAAAGGAACGACTTGAATCGGTCCTGGAACGAGTTTCCTAGTAACGATACAACAACCAGGGCTCCACGCAGTCACGTACGGGTCTTTCATGAAAGAAGGAGGGGGAGGCCATCGGAAAATTACGAATCGAACTTGAGCAATTTATCGTCGAGTCAGAAGTACGCGAAGTTGCGCGCCAACAGCTCTCGTTTCCTACTACGCGACGTCCGCCTAACGCGCACGTAACATACATTTGCATACGGCTGGCTATTCGTCTTCGGTCGGTGGATGTTCCGATCGGCCAATATCCATCGGCGGTCTGAAGAAACCTATCTTCCCTAGTGATATCCAGGCACCCTCTGCCCCTCCATCACGCTAGAGATCGCGTTTCCTGGGACCTTCCTGGATCGAAATTCCATTACGGATTTCGTCTATTGTGAAAGAGGGAGGATAATTGGCTGCGGACCTTTTTCCTTATTAGATGGTGCATAGAAAACGGATTTGGGGATCGGTGGACGGATCTGGGGTTAAGGTATAAGGTAATCGCTGACTGGACAGAGTTATTTACGATTGCATAAGGGGGAGTCAACACGGTGGATTGTGTACTATGTCGTGTTGGGTCGTGGGGGAAAGGAGGTTTCATCTGATTTAGACGAGTTTGAAGAAATTATGAGGATATTGAATTTTGTATTTGTAATCAATATTTTTAGATATAAAGTGATACTGTCCATCGAAGGAAGGGATGCATCTAAACAAATTCTTATCTGAATAGAACAAAAATAAAAGGAACTACAAGGGAACCACAAACATATTTTGAATACTTTGTATACAGACAATATTTTCAGATATAAAGTAGCCTAGATTTTTTGTTGGGGGATAAAGATCGTTTATCGCACTTTTGGAGTCAATTTAGATAATATTGAAGAAGTGGAGAATTAAAGTAAAATTCGTATTAGGATTTTCAATACATAAAAATCCAATTCTTTTTTATATCAATAGAAACAGGTGTCATATTTTCATTATATATTTTAAGTGCGATGTCCACTTATCATTTTACTGCATTAAAATGTTTCATAAGTCACCTAACCTCAAGCTTGTTCCTTTTCCATTTCCTTGAGAATGATTTTAAAAAGTTTCGAGATTGTTTGCGCATAAAATCACATTTCTTCCGAAGAGTATATAGAACTTGAAGGGACTACTCGGAAACTCTCCAAGTTTTCTTCCCAAACTGACCACTTTGAGCCCACTTCTTGAAATTGCAAAATGAAGAAGCTCGAAAAGCCTCCCTTCCCCTAAACTTTCCTTTTCCCAGTAAAATATTCAGTTTCAATATTAACTTCTGCACAGACAAAGTACACAGTGAGGTGGAAATCAGTTGCTGAAATTCGTTCATCGAGTAATCAAACGATCTTGGTTAGGCGCATCATTGATTCTGCTTTATATCACGCGAAAGATGAAACTTGAATTTAACTTCGAGTAAACTTGAACAAAAAAAATATAACGAGAACAGGTCTTAAGATTCACTTCTGGACATTAGGAAGGATATAATGTTTTCAGCATTTTTAACTTAAAAAAAAAACAGTATTAAAGCAATATTTGTAAAAAAAAAAGATCGAACGTCGAAGATCTAAAACCTGGACGACTTCATGTAACTACTTTTGTAGAAATCAACGCTCTCCGTTTTTTACACAGCTCAACGATATATTAATTGCAATCTTGTACGAGCAACTGAAAGCATTTCTCATTAATTCTGAATCAATCGAAGCATACGTCAGACCGAAGATTGATTAATGCGTCCTAAGCTTGAAATTTATGGACCTGGCCCATTAACTTAACCTATCAATGCGTTTCACGGGCGTGCTAATGCGACTGGGATTATCCGAAATTAATTTTACAAAATAACAAGCAGCGGTTATTCCGTAGAGAATAGTAACGCGCACGAGACAAGATGAAATGAGATTTCTACACATGCATATCGATTTTCGAACATTAATACCACAGCATAATCATATTCCCCATCAGTGTTTAAATAATAAATATTGTTAATAATTAATTTAACTACTGTCAGATATTAATATTTAAATTTCTCACGATTAATGTCTCGAATGAATACTTATTCTGAACCGTAATTGTTATTAATGTTTAACCGAACACTGAATGATACTGTACGTATCATAAATATTTAATTATATCGGAGATATTAAGTTTTAATTGTTCTTTGTATAATTGTCATTCCAGGCTACCGAATGGACACATTAACTTCGAGAAATTCTGGCAGCTGGCGAAGCAAGTGACGGAATTCATCGCCTGGAAGCAAGTTGCGTGTCCCTTCGAGAAGAATCCTCGTGTCATTGCCTTTCTTCAGGCGAGCCCGGTGCTGACCGAAAATGGTAACATTTTTTTTATATATTTAAATAAACAGTTTTAAAAGTTAATATTACTAAATCATAGCTGTTATCCATTTTCTCTATATCTACTAACAGTAGAGGTTGTATTGCAGGTATCAGTGGAACTAAATAGTAAATTTTTGAAAATACTAATCGTACATTACGGAAGAAGCATTATTAACTCTATTTAAAAAAATATAACAATTCGTCTTCGTCATTTTTCCCACAGCTCTGGCGTTGGCATCTTTCGAGTGCGAGCCACCCGACAACAACCCAGAGAAGGAGCGTTATAAATCTTTGAAGTAAGTAATTTCAACGACTATGGACCACAAACATCTCTAACGTTTCCTTTTTCTTTCTGACAATTTCGTGTCAACAGGTCGGAGCTGAACGCTCAGTGAAAACGAGCTACCGTGCAACGCGTCGAATGGGAGCGATATTGACGGACCGGTATATAAATAGACGCACTCATATAAATGTTAATATATTCACGCACGAATCTTCTACGAAATGAGGTCAGCCTCCGCGAGGATCGAGGGGAGGCAAGAAGAAATGCTGTTTGGCGAACGAGAGACTCGCAAAGGACGATGAGCTTGTGAAAGGACGAAGAGAAAACTTCCGAAGCGATTAGCTCGCGATGGAGAACAACGCAAAAAGTAAAAGAAGAATAATTCAACGTAGTGATCTCGCATCGGTTAAGGACATCATTTAGGTACTAGGAAAACCGACGCGGTCGTCGACGATTTCCGACGAAGCCAACTTCTTTTTTTGCTCTGCGTGGCAACATTTTTTTTCCCTGTACGCGGTAAACTGATGTTTCCTCCTTGCATGACGCGTTACCACGTTCTGTAACGCTTGAAGATGCCTAATACACAGCGTCATTTGCGTTTAGCTGCGCTTTCGACGCGTCGACTGCAACGCAGAGGTGGACCGAACACTTTCTAGATACAAATTTCGAAAAACGAATAAACGTAAACAACTCTTCATCCGTTAATCGTTAAATACTAGTTGTAATTTGAAGTACATTACAATGAATATGCGAAGATTTGCAAGACGCATGCAGAATATTCAATTGAACGTCACGAATCAATTGCTGTGCGTTTTATTCGTTACTCGAATAAAATTTTCTCCATCTCTACGGCCACGTTACGCGTATACGACTAACGCTAATGTTTCGGTATTGCGACGTCGTTTCCCAGGGTGTAATTAAACCGCTGATTTTGTGCATGGAATATGAAAACCATATGCGAAACGTACGCAGAATATATGCACTTACGAGAAATAAAATATTAATATTACTGTGTTAATTTATGAAATATTTATCTATATACGTTTCGTGTGTGCTTCCCATATTAGCGCGCGCTGTGAAAACTTTTGGAAAGAGTGAAGGTATTGAGACTAAAACAGGGATGGATTGAGATAAAGACTTCAAGGGTTATAGCATAGGATATTCCTCTGCTGGAGAATATTCAAAGTCTAAATGAAAAGTTGTTGTGCAACAGTTGTGTCAAAGTATAAGTACTTCAAATTGTTTATTTAACCCTTTGCCGTCCTATGTCGAGTGAGACTTGACAGAACTGTACTGAAATCAGAAAATCTGGACTGCAAATGGTAAAAGAGGGTTCGATTGATACACTGTGTACATATTTGTAGGAAACTGTGGCAAAAACGGACGATGTGTACACGTCTCATAATTCATGGGGAATATTTCAGGGATTGTTCGAGCAAAAATGTGTGTTACCTTGTATTTGACCTTCATAAGAGATGCTTAAATTCCAATTGCAATTTCATTTCCTGACCATCAGTATTCTCTGATAGTCAATCAGATTCCGAACAAGATCAAATAAGACATACGTTCTCCACGAACTTGAAAAAGTGTGAATCTTGAAAAATTGCTAAATCAATTCCTGAATCACCTCCCACACCCCACAAGACATCACAGTGCTTGTAACACGGAGGTCTGCACAATCTCAATCCGTCTCTAGTTGGGAGCATTAATTGTGAACAATCCTGAAAGTTTCACGAGATCAACGTGGACGAAACTCGCACGGAATCAGCTTAGCAGTCAACGCGTCAACGCTGGTCGAAGTTCCAAGACTCTCAGACGAACCAGTCGCGGGACTTCGAGCGTTCCACGATCGTTGAAAGCGAGGACCGCGTCGGTCGAGGTCGTCCGCGGATCGACGAGACGATCGATCCGTCGGAGCGCGAAATTTCACTGGACAGTATCGCGTAGCAGTAAGGATAGTTCCTAAGCCCGAGGACCAGCGAGAAAGAGTTCTTGGACACCTTCGACAGATGCTCGAGGGATCGTTCTCGATGGGCCGACCCTTTTGTACATAGTCCTTTTGATATACGCTAACGAAACTCCTAGGTGTGGACAGAGGGATGCAGGTGGAAGAAGATGGTTGAGAAAAAAAAAAGTATAGGGTCGTTCCTGTAGAGTAAGCTGGAGGTTGTTTTAAGATTCTAGGATACGTAGTAGCGGACGACGGTCATCGTGCACGTACTTAACGAACGAGATACGATTGGAACGTTTCGACGCAATCATCGATACAACAGGGATATACGACTCGCTCGCAACGCGCACACACGTGCAGTTATTCGGGAAGCGTTTACATCTTGCCAGCATTGACGATATGTGGCTTCATTCGCGGTGACGTGTGTTTAGTTACGGTTCTTCACGGTAGAGCTTCATTACCTTGCTAATTGATCGTTAGTCGGGTCTGATTCTGGTCATTTGTCGAGGGAGGTCAGCAATTCTCTGCAGTGATCGCCCTTTCTTGGGACTCAGTGGTGAAATATTAATATTGGGGACGACCCTAATTTAGATATTCGAGGAAACAGTCAATGACCTGAATGCTCTATTAATACTCTTTGATCTTACTCAAACTACTCAAACATAGAACTCACTAATCTCTAAGCTAAGATCAAATGAGACAGATATTCACATGAATGTTTCTTACGTATTTTCTGTTGGTCAATGAATTTCTGAAATATTACCTGTATACCGCAAAATACACACACAAACACGTATATAAAGTCAGTCCCCTCGGTGTCTATTACAAGAATCGTTTTAATGATAGGTTAGATGTTTCCAAATAAGTGTTTTATTATGAATATATACATGAATAAATATTACACGTGTATATTTTTATAATGAATAATTTATTTGAAAACATCAAACCTATCATTTCATTTAGACTTTCTTTAATAGACACAGAGGGTAATCGATTACTGTGAAAACTACCCTTCCTACAAGCAACTTTTACTCCACTATTCCGACTCAGTTTTTCAAGAAGAATGTGTTCCTCGCGATCCTCGCAGAAACACAGTTTTTTACATCGTCGAAGAACCGTTTCCATACGCGCGTCACTGATTCACGTTTTATGTTTTCCTTCGACGATCTCGATTTACCAGCGCTCGCTCCTAGCGAAGAATCGATCCAGCCGAGATTCGATACTTTTGTTTCGTTCATTGCCTGAATGAACTCGTAATAGACGGACAGAGAAACAATGAGGAAACCAGAGGGGGCGTGGAGGGTTCTGGGGAGAGTTTTGTGAAAACATAGGGACCAAGAGTTCGTTTTTCCTGTGTATAAACCGCGTCTGCGATACGCGACGGAAAATCCGCGTGCGCCCCGCGATCCGGAGAGGGAAATGCGAGGGAAGCAGAACCGTTGAACTTTTCGCTCGCTAATACGTAAGTTCGCGTACTGAGAGAAACCTTGCAGTCATTAGGCGTTTAAGTAGATAATTTCCGTATATTTTTACACGATTACGTGTCGAATGTTCTCATCTTTTGCGATATCTGCGGAATAAACTGGGTATGATAATACACCGGTTCTCCATTGCATACGCGTTATGCACGCAGGTGAGAAAAATGGACGTGAACAGCTGTTTTCGCTGTGAAGTGTATCATAGATTGTTTACGTTTAATTTAATTATTTATGTACTCACCGTCGAGCGATTCTCGTAATCAGCACGCGCGTAGGAAAAATTTTATCAGTGATTTTATTTTCGTACTATTCGTCGTAGGTCTTTGTTAAGAAGCGTTTAAATTATGCGAACGTCAACGGGCAGCTCTTCTGGCGCGTTTAATTTGTAGTTTTCTATGTAACACTTTTCTTTCGTTCTACCGTTCCTATGTTATTTATACTAATCGTACGGATACACGATATTTTAAAAACGCAAAATATTTTTCTACATTTCTATCGACCGTTTCCGTGATAAAGGCTTCGATTGTAATTAATTTTAAATAGTTTTAATGGTACGTAATGAAGGTTTGTTCGTTATGTAACACCAGTCCGTCTCAATGGACCGAGCATTTTACGCTACAGGATTAATCGATGCGAATCTTTGGTCGTAGTTGTTGATACTTTTAACGATATGTATTTCGCGTTCTTCTCTCAGTACGAGAAACAAATGTGTATTATATGCAACAGAGTAGCGTCGTATGTACGAGAACGAACCAGAGTCTGCGCGAAGATCGCGCGATAAAGAAAGTATAATTCATCGATCGAGCCAAAAAATGAACAACACCATTTGTACGCCGGACACCTTTCTCCGAACCTTATTCTTTTTTTTTTTAAAGATTAACGATTAGAAATCGCCATCGACGCACGTGTTCACCTACAGTATTACAATTTCTACTGTACATTTTACTAAAGTTTCCATATCATCGTTTTGATAAAGTTTAGATGTACATACCACGAGGAAAGTGATTCACTGTTTCTATAAAATCACTGATAAGTATAGAATGAACATCTTTGTATCGAATCGTGTACATTTAGTGCTGATTTCAATTATCTTTGCCTAATTCAGACCTAATCTGAGTCGAAGCACCATTTTATCTTTTTACTTAAACCAACGCTAATTCAGTTCTGAAGTCACACGTGATTAAATAAAAATGGGTTTGTTGATATAAACACTCTGAAAAGAAAATTTCATAGAAGCACCGAATTAACTACTTTCGTACTCAATTGCACGTTGTTAATACCATTTTACATTAAGAATGTATTGCCTGTATGTAAACTAGATCTTAGTATTACGCTCGATAACTGTAACATATTTTATTTTTACTTTTCTTATATTTAATTTAATCCTCTCTGACTTTGGAGGACTTACACATAAGTACTTTATACATATATGTATGTATGCTCGATTATCTTAAATCTTATCTATTTTATACTACTTTAGTTGCCAATGTATTCCATCGATGTCGCCGGATAACCTTTTCAAGATTCTCGAAAACTTTTAAGGTTGAGAAAGGAGTTCGGCAACACAGTAGCCCGAAGAATGTTCCGACGATAGGGCACGTTTACACTGCTGCACTATGCTTGAATTATATACCCATTCTTTTTTATAAAGCCCAATTTTGATATCGATTACATAGAAATAAATTGTTAACTTATCGAATACTTTAGTGCTCGTCGTAAAGGCTTATCTCGACGTGACCCCATTAAGAATCTGTTAACTACGTGACGTATGGTATAAACACAATTTGATGAAATAAATCATGTGCACCACTGATAAACTATCGACCAATGGAAGACTGTTCTTCAACTCTGACGCAATTAATACTGTAATAAATCCCAATCGAAACGCAATAATATACCTTCACGAAAAGCTTTCTATGATATACCAACAGTCTCGAATCAGATTTAGGTTTTCAAAAAGTAGCAGCAATGTAAACGAGCCCTCAGAATCCCGAACGAAGTCGACAATTATCCATGCACATTTATCATAAAAGTATACACGATACAACGGTACGAAACGTTCGTAATAATTAATGAGTGTTACCGTGTAAGCATCCGCGTGGCGTTGTCAAGATTCGAATGCGGCGAATTCGCGCCGTAAGATCGTTCAAAATGGTCGTTACCAGACCCATGTTCAACGAGGGAATCCCCGACTCGACGTCGAGGTGGAGAAGCGGGCAGCAGCACGACTGGTCGTTGTAATATTTTCTACCGATCGCTTTTTTCTACGATTTTTGTAACACGAAAACGGGAGAAAGGGAGATAGAGGAAGAGAGAAATGGAGAAGCAGAACATCGATCGTCCGCGTGATGACAAGGTGAACGGTCATCGACCAGCCAGGAAATCGCTCGAGTGCCGCGCGAAAAATTGATCCACGATAACCGAGCTGACGAGTGAAAAACAGAAACAAATGAATCATGAGAATTAGAAACTGTCGCGATCGAATGGTTTCGCGAGGACACGAAGCTACGTGACAAACGCCTACAGTTGCGTTTCTTGTACATACAAAAAAAATCCTGTATATATATATAGTTATATGACACATAAACATATGCGTATATCTATGCGTTATCTAGAGTCTAAGGTTGGATAGGCCGTAATCGAACTTAAGAGTGGTACCACGGCGAAGAAGATGGGAGGGGCTGAGGCACCAAGGTGTCCTCGACTTCTCAACGTCACGTCGTGCGTCGACGTCGAAGGCCTGTCGACCACGATAATCGCCGATCGGTCGATCTGAGATCGCCTAACGATACCTTATAGTACACACGAACCTTCATCCTCGAACGATTGATTGATTGGAAGAGAATACGAACACTTGCTTACTGTCTAGTCATTAGATCGTTAGTCGAGGGCCCGTGTCGGTGTTCTAGGTCGGAAACCACGCGCACCTGTCTGCTGGTTTCTCATGCATCGTTGGCAGACTTCTTGCTGGGTGGAAATATTCGTTAAATTTGGAAATCGACTCTTCACTTCGAGGAATTCTATTAGATTTGAATGAGGATGCTCGAAGGTGATGGAACACCTGATGTATCATATCCTTCCAGGTAGTCAGGTGCAATATTGTTATCCTCTTTTCAATATTGTATAATGCATATGGAGAACCACTATTCGTACCTCTAAATATATTTGCCTGAGAGTGCAGATTACAAAAATAAATGCGATTGTCAACGATACACTCACAATTTGTAAGACACGTTAATTACAAACCAGATAGTTAATTAAACCAACGCGAACAATGGTCACCTATCGTTACAATTTAATAAAGTCGAATATATTGTAATAAATCCAGCAAAATTTAGTTACAGCCAAGAAAGAGGACGCGTTTTTTCTGAAGCTAGGACACGGGCCGCGTTATGCCTAAATTAAGAGTATTCGGGTTAGAGTTAACGTTAAGTTTTATATTAAGCGTATTTTTTGGTCGACATTCCCTTAATTCTAAGACGTTTAAAAGGTTTGCGTAGCTCAGCAGATTTCATTCACCGATTTTGCTTGCGTGTAATTCTCTCTATTTTTCACCCCTGTTCCATTCAGCAACACTCCCGCGACGAACGTCGTTCGTTTTCTCTCGATGGCGATGGATATAGATCCTTGGAGACAGGAGATGAACCGCGATCGATTTCCGTGTACTTTCATCCATAGAATTCAACGCCGCAAATGCGATTCATTTTTTAGATTCGCGATTGAACACCGCAGAAACGAGAGAATCAATGTAATTGGTTGAATGATCGACAGCTAGATTGTCCTTTTTTTCATCATCGTTTGGATCTACAGTTGAAACTTTTTAAAGTAAGAAATATATCTCATCGGTGTACATAGAACGATCGATTGTATAGAACCGTCGGATCAAAGGTGTCGAACAAAAACAATGATAACAATCGACATCTTTGCGTCCGTTGCAGGATTTCGGCGTGAGATCGATTGCCATTAGTTTTTAAGTTGAAAAGCATTTTCACTGTGTCAATTAGAACGTGTCGTTCTTCGTTTCATCTTCGTACTACAGTGCTGGTCGCGTAAAATTGAAAAGTAATCGCGTTATTGCTTGAACCTTCGTCTACAAAATGTGCATTTGAAAAGGGTAACGAGGGCTCAGGAGGATTCAAAGAAAAACAAAAGATTGCTTAAAAGTGCAGTTCAAGCATCAGAAATCGTCAAAATCGAAGCTTGACGCTCTTCGAACTCTGTTTCGTATTAATCGCGAGGAAATAGCGCTCCATTCCTTGAACCTTCTTCTATGAAATCGACTTTTTTAGAAACCGAAACGATTTTAGGAAACAGTACAAGAAAAATGAAACCTTGAAAGTCGCACGTGCCTTCGGTGTTTAAAATTTACCTTTTCTTAAAATATTGTTTTCAATATTGTATCACTGTAAGAGAATACACATTTTGTAGAAGGAAATTCACGGAATAGGGTGATGGTTTCTCTTAGAGACGAATCAAAGGGTTGGGATTGGAGACGAGTATTATATTACAGTAATCGATTTTTATACAATGTTATAATTTGTCCAAGTTTGAAATGGAAATCGAGCAAATCATGTTGTAGCAATCACGATGTATTACCATGGCATATTGATATATTATTAATGTATTGGGAGTTTCTTTTGTAAAGACAAGCGCGAGACGATTTCGTAAGATGAAATAAACGATCGTTTCATTAAACGGAACAACTGCCAGCGTTACAAATAAAGTCAATAAAAAAAAATTGTTTACGGTCGATCCAGCTGTCGATCGGTCAGCCTGAATGTTGCGTACAACGATTTCATAATGTTACACGATTTTTGCAATTTCGTAATGTAAGTCACCCTGAACCTGCCACCTCCCCCACCGCTTTATTTTCGTTTCTTTGTTCGTGCGTCGATTATATTGTATAAACGTCGGGATTTCCATTTCCGTGGTTTTGATCTATCCGATCGAATATGTTGGGACTATTGTACATAAATAGGCTCAATCATGTAACAGCGACGAGACAGCAATTACAATTATTGTAGAAACGATGATGTCTTACGAAATAAACTACAGATTAATGGACGTTTCTCCAAGAAGTGTTCTTTCGACTGGCATAAAACTATCCCCTCCAAAATACTGAAACAATTATTAAGATAACTTTAATACAGTTGTAATTTAAAAAAGAACTTTTTCTAATCATTTCAACAGTTCATACATCTTTACATAAATAATTCTGTTGTGTATTGTTATTGGATAACGAAATATTAACTTACATTCGAACTTATGTTTACAGTAAGAATCTAATACTAGGAAAATATGGCGTCTAATCGATCAACGCACAGTAAGTAAACAATTTAAGTATCGTACATATTTTAATCAATTATTCGACTCATTCACGATTAACTCATTGTACGCGCAACGAGGTTACAAATGGATGTCGAATCAAGCTCTATCTTCCTGCTAAAGACTCCCTTATCTTTTGATCGATCCAACGACGATAATGCGAAATTCGCACGTAAACGCCTGGCTTATTGGCTTTGCCACAATGTTGCCCCCAGCTGGTAATTCCGTACAACGTGAAGGCTCCTTTAAAAAAAAAAAAAACAAGAAAAATGATACTGAATCTCGTAGAGTTTATTATTATTTCGAAAATAGTAGTTCTTTAATTTTTATCTACATTACCATTGTGATAGCAAGCTAGTGGCCCACCAGAATCGCCATCGCAGGTGTCGATACCTTCGTCCAGGTATCCAGCGCAGACCATTCCGTCGCTAATTGCACCCTCGCCATAAATGTGATCAGCTCGACATACCGACTGGTCAAGCAACGGCACCCAGCCATACCTCAAGTCTTTGGAATGAGCTACAACAATAAAATAACCCATCTCATGTGCAGGAAAGGTCCAATCTTCGTGAAAGAATTTTTTAAAAATCGAAAACTTGTGTCAAAACAAATATTAAACATTGCAAAGAACAAGAGGATTAAAATATTACCAAAAAAGAAACCCATTCATTCATAAGAAACCCAGAGCAGTGAATCCTGAATGCGGTAAATTCTGTGATTTTAAATGAATCAACGAAGAAATACCAACGGACGATGCGCGTCAGTGGAAATTGTAATAAATTATTCACTCGACTTTCCAGTCTCGATGCTACCGAATCCACTGATAGTACAGTTGAGGCCTGGTGGATACTCGGCATTCTCAGGTGGGAGGCAGATTGGCATAATGTCCTTGCCAAGGAAAATTCCTCGTCCCTTCAGCAACACCAGGGCGATGTCGTTGTTCATTCGATGGCCTTTACGGAAGTCCTCGTGTATGTAATAGTCTTCGATGTTGGCCTCAGCCTCTGTCCCCTCATCTATCTAGCATGGAATTAAGAAACAAAAGCGCACTCAACAAATTTTTAAATCACTATATTTAGATCAAGCTAACACAGATAATAAACGTGTATTTTCCATTCTTCCCGTGATAACAATCTTCCTACGATAATTCGCTATCTAGAAAGACTAAGTGATTAAGAAATTTAGATAAACTGTCTTTCTCGTATTATGTAAAAATATCTTTTAGTCATTTTCAACGAAACAACCGCTAAAATTTATTTTAGTACATTTAGGTATTTTCAAATGTACTTTCGTTTCTGTTACTGCTGGAGGTCATTATTTACAGGATTGATTACTGAGATTTTAATTACCTCCGTGTTATAGTCACCAGCGCGAACAAAATAGGTGCCTTTATTGTATCCCTCCAGGCAATGAGCGGCTGTGAGCACATGCAAAGGTGAGAGAACCACCGCGCCACACCAGTGGCTCGACCTGCTGTGTCCTCGAACACGAATGCTGGCCTACCAATGTCACAGAATGCCCAGAAAGTTATTTGAGAACGCCATGGAACAAATAAAAGTGAAATATTCAGCCCTTTACCATTGAAAATACCAACTTGTACCATTACTAGTAAACATTTCAGTCCTTCAAGTCCTAAAGATCCCTTTAAAAAACCCTTCATGCTCAAACGATTGACGCTGAAGTCTCGTAACTCATGATTAATAAATAATTTCAAATTTTTAATAATCGTTGATAGATGCAAAGGCAAAAATAAGAACAAATTTATTAATTATGATTTACCTGCCAGGGGTAGGTGCCCTTTGGCGCGATGGTACCGTGCACTACCTTCGCGAAAATAAGATCCTCGTCATCATTGAAGTCTTTGAATCGTTTCCCGCAATTGGCCGGAAGTATATCGTTGATGTTCGTCTCTGGTAAATCCGGCAGGGACTCCCAGTGCAACTGCAATTATTGATTCGATGATTGGATTCGTGGATCGAACGGGCAAAGGGGAAGATCGTGGGTCAAGGAATGAAGTAAACAAGCCTTGTGAACGTTGCTTAAGTTCGTCATTTATTGATTCTAATTATCGTGACGATCGTTTACAAATCTCTCGATAGTTTACATCATACCCAGCTGATCGTATTATTAAGTAACTAATTCGATATTTATGGTAGTTTAAATGTTACTTACAATTTATTATAAGATTATGTTACAGTATGGAGAACTTTGGTAAACAAAGCTCTCGCTGAAATTACACTAGGAGTTAAAGAAATAGATTTATATTTCTGTTTAAGCGTTAAATTAAATGTTAAGAGCCTACAGAAAGCGTTTACTAGCTTTAATCTACTAAAGCTTCTAAAATTATTTTTGGAAAATTCTCCATTAATAAAATTAAGTTATGAATCTAATTTTTGGCACCAAAGGATTTAATCGTTCTAAGGGACTAGATTCTTCAAAATTCACACCCTCCTCCGGGTGAGAGTGTTTCGATTTACCTTGGGATCGTTAACGTCTCCAGCTGTACAGATTACACCTGCGTCCTCGTCGTGATTGCAATTACTTTGACCCCAGTGATTGTGCTCGCAGCGATATAGCTGGGTCTCGTTTCCGTGACAGAAAACCTTGTTCGAAAAAATGTACCCAGTAAGTGTACGAAAGAAGAAAACCACATGAAAAAGAAGTCTTTCAATGTGTAGACTTATTGTCTACGAAATTTCAAAATTACTAAAAGAATGTGCGGATATAGTGTGTAGCAATTGCCAGGAAAAGAAAAATGATGAATTGCAAGAGAAAAGCTTTAATAAACGTATGTTTTAATAATATCAAAGTTCTCGTTTGTGAAACTTACTTCGTCCAGCCAAATAGGTCCCTCTCCAGCCCCAAACGCGCCATTCTTTTTAGCAAGAGCTGGCCCGCCGTATCCTAGGGATCTGCAAATAACTGTTGCTTCTGCGTTCGAGAAGTCATCGTCGCAAACCGTGCCCCAAATGCCATGGTGACGAACCTCGACTCTTCCTTCGAGAGGAGAACTGCCATTCGCTAGACGTATCTCGAAGGGTGCCTGAAATGATCAGTCATTAATTAAAAATCGAACATTTTGTCCAGGTATATTTAAATTGAATATATATAATCGCTTTTTAATGACATATAATTGTTTAATAGTGTATATTTTGTCACTCACGTCGCAATGTTCAGAACTTTCGTCGGACTTATCTGGACAATCGACGACCTCGTCACATATGAATGCAGTTGGGATGCACGTGGGACTCTTGTCGCACTTCCAATGGCCATCTTGACAACTGTTGACTGCAGTCTTGCAAATGATACCCACTGCTTCTTCTGGTTGACAATTGTGGACACCCCAACTGTAGAATTAATTCAGAAATTCTCATTGCATCATAGATTCCCTGAAGAATTTGTTTTTTAATTTCTAAGGATAGTACATAGTCATAGTTCCTATATTTCTACTTTTAATGACGTGGCATCAGGATCAAGATAGCCAACTAGAGTGAACTGGATAGGTCAAAGAGCATATAGAATATGAAACAGAAGATTTATGTGTAACAATTTTATTAAAATTACCCATCAAAATCGCATTCGCGCAGGGTGGTCTCGTTGCCTCGACATTTCAGCTGATCTACCATGAACCTGGTTGGTGGATCCAGATTGCCATAGAATCCTCCTGGCCTGACTTCCAGAGCGCCAAGAACAAAGCCAAGTTCTTTGCAAATTACGTCTGCATCAATCATTCCGAAACTATCGTCGCATACCTGTCCCCAAACGCCTAAGACTGCACAATACTTTGCTTAGTCATCGTTTATAATACATACATTTCAGTGTAAACGAAAATTTCTACTTACTCTTAACTTCGACCCTGCCTTCGTGTTTATTTTCCGTGCCAGCCAGTCGAATCTCGTAATCCAAATTTTCCACAGTGCAAATACTTTCGTCGCTACGATCGAGGCAATCGTTTTTCCCATTGCACACTTGAGTCTGGTTTATGCACTTTCGATTGTCGCATACGAACTTACCCTCGCAGTTTACGCTTCTCTCCTTCATTTCATAGTAATCGAACTCCCGATTTGGTTTCAACGCTCCCGTCATCCCGACGTTTCCGTCGCTCAGGAGACAAACGTTTCCTGCTGCCCTGATTTAGAAAAACAAAATCGAAAGAAATTAGCTGGCTTTAATAATTATAATGAGCATTAAACTAAATTTTTGGTTAAAACATTTGATTTACTTGTGTGTAAAGGATCGACAAGTGAAGTCAGCCTCCTTGCACCTAAGAGCACACGTCTTCAGGGGCGTGTTCAACCACTTCTCAACGTCGTAACCTTCTAGTTTATGCTTCGAGTATTTTTTAAAAAGATCTATGTGCGATGTGCAAGCCATCTCGTCTGCCCCGTTCGTACAATCCTTAAAATTCAACACATGGTAAACACTCACATTTTGTTGCCAACAATTACATGCATACTATATTCTAAAGTTTGCGTAGGTGTGTAATTTACCTCTTCTCCGTCGCAAACCCACGGCGAAGGAATGCATTCCCCAGGTAAACATTCAAAATGCTTAGGTTTGCACTGGCCAGTCAAGCGTGACTTTTGAGACCCTGAAAACGACCCTATTATTCAGAAACGTGAATATCTGAAGCAAAGATGACGTAGAATCTCTGTTAGGAACAATACCAATATTTCCACAGGCTGGAATGTCGCAGTACTCTCGTTCTCCACCTGGTCCAGTGAAACACCATGGCCTGGTCTCTCTCTGGGGGTTGGGATTTCTGCAGTAATTGTGAACCTTCAATTTATCCCTCAGCTCTCTGTTGACCACCTGCAATAACAAAATTATGCGCTGGCTAGTAAATTATTTCGGTTATAAAATATATAGGTACAACTTCAGCAACGAAGAAACACCTGATCAGAGATTCTGTTGTAATTAAATTCTTGTTTATTGATTGTAAAATTCTTTTGATCTCAGAAATGGAAAATAAATTGTAGAAACTAACGTTTATTGCAAGTGGATGGCGCACTCGTTCGTCAGCCCAAGAGAGACACTGTTTCCCTGTTGCAGTCACGTTTGCATTTCCAGCATACTGGCTTCCTTTTCCATAAACGCAACCTGAGACAATAAAAAACATGTGTAACACACAAATTTTCTTTTTAATTGACATTTTACATTCTCTAGAAACGAGCTTATAGTGCATACCAATGTCGTCGTAAGGTCTCTCGCAGATGTAAGAGTGACCTTTCTTCGAGGTGGCGCAGTCTTCGGTGTCCCAGAAGAAGTAATCAGCCACGCAGACTGTGTCTGGTCTGTCGTGGCACGGAAACTTTCGCTTCAGTACTACGCAAAGCGAACGAGAGCCCACGATCGGCGTGTGCTTCTTGTCTTCCATCCAGCCTGGCCACCATTTGGTGAATCTGGTTTGATATTAGCAAGTGTAAATAAGGTTTGGTGGATAGTGCAGGCAATGTAAATTATGAGAAAATAAAAATTGTGATGTAGATTGTGACAAAACAAAAATTTGTACCTATACTCAAAAGTGAACTACAGCTTATTTCTGCAATATTCAACTAAAATATGACATTTGATAAAAATATCTCACTTGAACTTGGCGCGCGATGAATCCTCCCAAACCCAGAAAGTGCGACCCATTATGGTGAAACCGGCGCCGGAAGTCATGATCGAACCGACATCCGGATGCCCCTGCACCAGCAATTCGGATATGAAGTCGTTTTCTGCCTGGCTGGTGATATCGACGAGTCGTGACTGCCTCTTTGAACAATAGTCCAACGCCTCGGCGTGGTTCAAACCGCTTTCGGCATCTGCCACGTGATAACATTGTCCTTCGTGGGATATTTCGTCCTTGCGACAATGCGCGACGCGATTCTGTATGCACCTGACACCGATGGCGTCTCTCTCTATTCGACACTCCTGCTCGTGGGTGAATCTGAATTTGTAAAAGTCTGTATTGTAATCAAGGTCTTCCAATTGCATTAGCAATCAATAATTAATATTACTAGTCTCCTATTTCCCGAATGTCCTAAATATTGATAAACCAAATATTGTGACGAAAGTATTGTTCATAATTGATCAGTTTCGAAAAGGATTCCGAAATACAAGAGAGTGGTGTTAAATGCAGCCGAGTAATTTAACTGTAGGGATAACAAGGAAATAATCGTGAAATATGGCTTCCAAGAAATATATTCCAGTAATTAAATTTCGTTCGAGTTTCCAAGAATGCAATTCGTATCGCAAAGCCGTTATTGGCGCAATGTTTGCTTCGTACGGCCACTGGTGTAAGCGAAACGTTATCTGCTGAGCGAGAAAGATGTTTATGAATCACGGTGACGTACTTGCACAATTGGAATCGGGTCTCGTTGCCTTGACACGATACAGAATTCGCGCCGATCCAAGTTCGCGCTCCGTTGTGATTGTTCCTTCCTTGCCAGGCCATCTCGGCGCCTCTGAAAAGAACAAAACGATGAAATTACCTATCATGGAATTAATCTGATATGGATTAAATTCACGAAGATATTATATAATTTAAATTACAATGAGATCCGTTTGAGTCGATGTATAAAAAATACCTGACGTATCCGAGCTGTTTGCACACGACGTGGGCTTCCTTTAAGGTCCAGCTGTTTCTAGAATCGCAGACGATTCCCCAGCCAGGGTTTGTTCCTTGGACTTCAACGTAACCATCGTGGGGACCAGAACCACCCCTAAGTCGAATCACCTGACCAGAAATTGGCGTCGGCAGAACTACTTTCCTTGAATGATCTATTGGCTCTACTGGTGGCACGTAATACGATGGGAAGGGTGGTTCCTCTGAAAAGTAATATTCGATACTTTATTCTTATCATAACAAAGAAGACGTGTCCCTTGATTATGGCTCTATTCCTTATTACAAAATACAAAAGCTTGAGAGTTTTGAATAATAGTTAGAGACCACTGTGCGCATTTTATTGAGTTATACCGCGATATTCATTTACGCAACGTTATACTGCATCGATCATATAATCAAATTGACGTCATTGGATGTTAATGAATGACGCTTTGCAATCAGGAGAACTGTTCAGCCCAAATGATCATTCCAGGAGCCTTTCATGCCAGAAGCGGATCGGTTATGCAGGAAAAATGTACAAAGAATATAAATGGAATAAAAGACTTACCTCCATGTTGAATTTCAGGACAGTGACTTATTATGTTACATGTCAGGATGAACACACATATACAGGTACTATTTTCTGTTGCACACTTACCCTCTGCAAATGGAGGAGCTTCGATATTGATAAGGTCCACGTCAGCTTTCTTCTTGGTAATTTTCATGATAACAGAAGACTCCGTGGTGGTTTGGGTTTTATTCTCGAACACCAGCACTGGCTTCCAGACCTCTTTCTCATCCAACACGTCCACTTCGTAATCCAGTTCACCCTCGGGTACATCTGGATCCTCGGTCGTCGATGATCTTTCATCGTATTCGATCGACACGCTGGGGACGTTTGGATCCATCGTGGTGGAAACTTTATTCGAAGGTTTTTGTAGAGTTCGTGAAACCTTCTTTAGAATTATCATGTGCTTGTCTGGGACTCTTTGAGTGCTGCTACTCACAAAATTTGGTAAAATGGTCGGAGGGTTGCTCGATGGGGGAATCGGAGGTTCAAGGTTTCTTGAGGGAACACTTGGATATTTATTGGGCGTGTTCGATTTATCAGGACTTGGAGGAACCAAGAAACGATCTGGTGGCTTGATATCGGTGGATACTGTTGGATATCGATCAAGATTTGTCGAGGTGACAGCTGGATAGTCCTGAGAACGACTTGGAAACTCTTGAAGGGGTGGCTGAAGGTCACTCGCTGGCACAGGTGGGTAGTTCGTGTGAGTGGGATCGTAATTAGGTGGCTGAAGATCAGTTGATGGCACAGGTGGATAGTTCGTGTCAGCAGGATCATAATCTGGTGGCTGAAGGTCACTTGATGGCACAGGTGGATAGTAATTGTTAGACCTGGAAATATTCGTCGAGCTTGGAGGAGTCAGTGATCGACTCGGGGGTGGATAATATGGTGGCTGAAGATTCGTTGATGGCACGATTACACGGTGATAATTTGTATCTGTTGAATTGATAAGGAAGTGATTAAGTGATTAAGTGGAGAATCAAAGCTCTGAAAATAATTATGAAAATAAAGCACTACCAGATCCCAGTAAATCTCCAGAACTGGCCGAAGGAGAATCGATTGGATATTGTTTAGACGTACGGTGTCCACTATACGGTGGTCGAAGTACACGATCCACCGATGGTACTCCCGAAAAAGGACCATCAGGTCCGAAATCGGTTGATTGTGAGTCGATATAAATATTCTGATCGCGTCCGTTACGTTTGCTTGGATCACCAAGATCGTTGGGCCCGTAAGTCTTTGTTTTCGAGTGTCCTTGATTGACTTCAATCTCTTTTGTTAAAAAATGGCCCCTGGTACCATTTATATCCACGTAAATATTATTTGGAGGGTTTGACAAGTTGGGCGAATTTTTAACTCCTACAAAAGAAAACTAGTTGCAGTTGAAATTTTTATATTTAAATAAAAAATAAAATATTAGAGTATTGAATTAATATACCTGGTTGATGGCGTCCTTTGGTAGATTCAAAAATATTTGTTTTCGATACCAGTTGGTCTATCTTCGAATCTGCCTCTCTGTCAGCTGTGCTTTGATATATGTTAGTCCTAGATTCCCACTCTTGGATTTTGTCCTCGCTCTTAGCACCTAAAAGAAATCAAACACTGATACCAGATGCTCGTTACTTTAACCATTCAACTCCGTAGTTGCATGAAAACCAGGAAAACAAAACCTCTACACCCAGCAAGGCAGTTTCGTCAAACTTTTCTTCTCCATTGACAGTTTCGCTCTGCAGGCATTACGTTATAAAATATAAATTACAACTAGAATTCTTTCTCTATTGTTAATATACCTACCTGTGATTCGAAGTGTGTGATTAGATAAGGACTTCAATTATATACTCTAAATTTTAATGCAAATGCATAGAGAAATCTGTGTAGTTTAAGTTCCTGAATCAACTACTTCTAACAGAGGATAATTGATTTCTCAAACTCATACTGCAACCATGAAGCAACAAAAATAGAAAAAACTCGTGCTTTGCATGCATAGATCATTGCAAAAACAAGCCATGGATCTCGAAAGCGGAACTTTGGGAGAAGCGAGGGAAAAAAACAATCGTTTGAAAGCAAACAGCATATGTATGTCTCTTATGATAAATCGATCAATAAATTTATCAGTGAGTAATTTTCCGAAATACGAATTCATCTTCATCTTTTTTTCAAACTGAATGTAATCATTCTCATCGCTATTACTGATCGATACACAACAATTTATATAATAAAGAGCCAAAAATTACCTTGATCCCACGGTCGATTCTGGGGCTCGACCTGCTGCCTTGGACCTTGCTGACTCCAACTATGAGGAGTGACTCTGCCTCCCGTCGCTATAGAATGAGTCCAGGTTGTTCTATTCCTCGCCGACTGCCTATTGACAGTCGAAGTGGAGTCCTGCTCCTCAGGTAATTCATAATCACTGTCAACGTAAACATTTCCTCCAGCTACTGGCCGTTGATTGATCCCTGACTGAGGAAATCCAGGACTAGTTCTACCGTGTCCCTGTCTATTGATCTCAAATTCTTGGCCTACTCTTCGATTCGACAAGTTCTCTTCATCTCCAACACTACGACTCGAAGAATAATCGAAACCTCCACCAGGAATCCCGCGATCAGCCGTCTGATCGAAAGGATTTTGCTGAGTCTGTTGGCTCGAGTCGTCCTTTCCTTCATGATAATCAGGAATATATTGATGATGATCTTGATATCCTGAACCAGAATGCCAGCTTCCACCTGGAGTGACGTGACCAGGTGTTTGAGGCTGAGAGTGTCCAAACGGAGGAGCAGACTGTTGAGTTTCAGTGTTTCCATGAGGCTCATGAGGATTCGAATGATGGTGGTGGTGATGAGGAGTGTAACTGCCATCGTAATTCAAACTCTGGCCATTTGGTCCCTGATCGTACGCCCAGTGGGTCTGAGAGAGGTCCGAATTTGCAATTTGATCGTGCTCTTTATTCCAGTTCGGTTCACCAGGGCTATTAGAACCATAACGGGTGTTGGTGTGACTGACATGCTCGTAATGACCGTGACCACCAGGTGATGTGGCAGGGATCCAACGACCAGGGTTCCACGGTGGTCTTGGAGTATTCCAATCTGATGATGTCTTCTCTGTCGACCAGGTACTCCAATTAGGCCTCCAAGTTGGTCGCAGCGAATCCCAATCGGTCCCTGGGCGGTTCGTCGTAGGATGCTGACCTGAGTAGGGAGGATGGTTATAGGATTGATTATGTTGACGACCGTGCTGCCAACGTCCTGAGTCGATGGAACCGCCTGACGACCATGGTCTGATGGTAGTTGTGATGGATTTCTCTGCGAAGGAGTAGGGGAGCTTAGTAATATCTGTTAATCGTTCCTGTCTTCTTTAAATGATAATGATGAGACAAATCATTCACTCGTTACCTTCACTGCAACCAGGCACATTGTATGGCCAATCGCAGACGGATACCGATGGATTAAAGGCCGTTCCAGGACCGCAATCCATGATATAGGTGATTCCATTCGCGCACTGGAGGAACTTCTTGCACGTGTCTGGATGTGGCAATAATCCCGTGTAATCGGGAGGACACTCGACCTTCTTCACCGGTGGATGTTCGTGGTACTCTGATTTTTTGTAATCGAAAGTCTCGTACTCGGGAGGAGCTGGTGGTGTTGCGTCCACCTTCAAAGCATCCTTGCAGTCTTTCACGTTGTAGGGCCAATCGCAGACACTAATAGCAGGATTGAACACCGTTCCAGGACCACAATCCATAATGAACGTTCCACCGTTTGCGCATTGCAAAAATTTCTTGCAATCCGTCGGGTGAGGCAGCATACCTGTCATCTGAGGTGGACATCGTGGTTGCTGTAAAATAATTCGAACTATTTGTCATTTTGCAGTCTTAACTACCTCATGTTGACATTAAATATTTTGTTACTCAATATCATTTAAAATATGGTTGATGATAAACTAGTTAATTAAACCTTTAAAACCTCAATTTTTCAAAAAGATAGACTTCCACCATTGTCAAATTGAACTTGTAGTCAGAAAAGCAACTGTGGAGAAGTAAACGTATTTATATCTAAATAAAGTAAACGATTTTTGAACTAACTTGTAGCCTTTCGTTTTCTAAGAAACTGTGCGAAGTAGGCAGCAATGGCTCACGTCTTCCCGCGGATTCCAAATGCCCGTTTGACGGAAAATCGGCGATTGCTCCGCCGTAGCAGCTGACTTTGTGTGGAAAATCGCACTCCAGAGTGTCTGGGTTGAATAGAGTGCCAGGTGCGCATGGTTGAACGAAGGCTCGACCCTTCCAGCAGTTGACGAAAAATTTGCAATCGGGAGGGTACACGAATTGCCCTATCGAATCCAAGTCTGGACACTGTACTCCCAATATGGCGTCGTATCGAGCGACTGTGGACTTTGATTTGGACGTCAGAAGAATCTTCTCCTTGTGTGGCTTCTGAAATTAAAGCAAACAACGTTAACAAATTATAATTCAGGAGAGAATTCTGAACTGAAGTACTAAAAAGGAAAAAGAGTGTCTTTTAAGGTCTTAAGAATCTTCTCATCACTCCAGTACCTTTGTGACAGTATTTTTATCAAACTGACTATACAAAATGTCTCATTCGCATCACATTGTAAAATATTTATAAAAATATATGTATGATGATTGATAACAATGTTTTCTTAAATGCATTTTAGTCTAGAGTGTCCAGTCAAGAATAATACGAAAAAAATGTCAAGAAAAATATTCATAATAGACGAGCATATAATTTTCAGTGGATATTCGATTTCCCTGCAACAAAATAATACCAAATACGTTACCGTGCTATCGGCAGGTATACCCTCGTAAATGTCTTGATCACTCTTTGTTTTATATTTCTTATTTTTATATTTTATATCTCCATCTTGTCTCTGCTCCAGACCATCGGAACCACCCGGAAATCTCTGGTTTTCTTGCTGCTCGAATTGGCTGTACTCCAAAGGAAAATCTCGTTCCTGGTCGAAATTTATGGTGGATTGGCTGCCACGCGTGATTTCCGTTCTCTGATCGATTCCACTCTCGGAATCTTTCCTCCAAGGACTCCAGACTTTTGTATCAGCGTTCACGATTAATGGTTTTCTAGGGATTGGATTGTCTGGATCCGTCTGCCATTTTGGAGAACGCGATAGATCCTCGCTTGTATCAACATCATCCTTGTCGGACGAGTACCAAGGAAGCACTGGCTCCCGTCGTTTCGGTGGCTTTGTTGTAGCTTCTCTAGGGTCGTAAATCTACGCCATAGTATAAGCAACAATTAGGAAAATAACGGAGTCTTATATTAGAATAAAAAAGAATATAAATTATCAAGGGTTAAAAGTTTATTACGTTACTTCGTATCGTACAGTGTTTTATAATTCGAACAATTACAGAGGGTTAACATTTTCCATGATTCTCGTTATCCAAAGTTTATGTAAAACTATGACGAGTTTGATGCAATCAATACATTCGGAAACATTATTTATTGCAAGCATGTGTGAGTAGGGAGATTACAAATCATGTATCCTGGAAATGTGTAATTTACAATATTTTTGTAGCTCATTCTACTTTGCTATTTACAACCATTGCTCATTGTATGGTCTCTTGATAATGGACAAGTACTTTATTAATTTCATTTAATGAATTTATTTCATAATGTAACCCCATGTTAAATGAAGCACAATGTATGCGAATAAAGTCCATACATCCCATTGTTATCTTTTGCTTATCAATGCTTATCTTATTAATGAATATCAAAGAGATCTGTGTATAGAAAGAACACGATCTTTAAATATTAGAGATCTTTCTTTTCTAGGATGTTGATTAATCTGAACAAACAACGGAAGTTTTCAAGTTCGCGATTCTCCAAACACTGCTCCATTGAACTGAAAATCTGAGCAACGGTTTCTTGTAAATTAGCTTAAAAACAGACGGCAGTGAAGCGAAGATTTATTTGAAAAATTTAGCAAGGGTTAGAATATACTTGACGCTTTTATTTATATCCTGTAATGCATACTTATACATCTGTAAACATTATCATTATCAAGAGGAAAGATAAGCGTACAAAACGCTACAAGCACGATAATTATACAGTAATAAATGATATGAAATATTTTGTGATAATGTTTCTAAACCACTGGTGATCCACGCGACACGAAACTCCCTAAGAAAAATATGTCAGTCGGTAGTTCAGAGATGTCGATAAACAAAGACTGAAAAAATAATCTTCCGTTCCATTTAAATTCTCTGTTGAGCATCAATTAGATCTAGCAAAGGTCAATAGCGGTTCATTAGGTCTCTGTCAGAGGAAATACAGTTGTTCGAGCATCCTAACATCGTGTGACGTAATTTATTCAGATAATTCTGCAATTGTCCAACACGTTGCAGCACAAGAACGCAAATGCATTTGCAAAGCAAAATTTGTTTCAATCGCAGTCTACACGGCTGCGACTGCTTTTATTTAACCTGTAACCCTTTCTATAGCAAAATTTCCAAGAATAAGAAGAATTTATTCAGAGGTAACGACATTTCATTTTACATTTGCAAACACTGACAGAGCCGTTCGCCATTTTGTTTCCTCCGATGTAAACATACAAAAATACTTCTCGGGAGCTTATCATACGTTTCATTACGTATACTCTTGTAACATCAACATAATTAAAAAATGCTTCCGTTAAGGTTACCATTTCCTCGAGAAAGGTACATTTGTCTTGCTCCGATCAAAAGGGCACGATGCAAGTGAAAGGTTTACCAAAAAAGGCTTCAAAGAATTTCTATGATACGCAAACACTTAACCATCAACTTCCAAATGCCCTTTTATTCAAAATCAAGACATCCCAATTCAGAAACAAAAATCCTACATTCTCTTTTGGAGAACCCTTCACCTCCAACGTCGTCCCTATCAAAAATCTCCTCTCTCACGTATTCGTTTCAGGGTGTCGACCTGTCACGCGTCGTCAATGGACAACCAGGGGGATCAGCAATCAAGAAGGGAGGTACACGTACCGCACGAACGAAACCGACGATGCAGAGAAGAGCGAGAAGGACGGAGAGACGATCTAGCCGCGACATCATCCTGGATGCGTCCACGATACACCGAACATCGCGCGATACTGATCCCGTTTTCCCCATAAAACCGCCGACTGAGCTCGTTCGATCGCGATCGGGACGGTTGTCGCGTACTTGCCCAGAAACGGCAGATAGTCGGCGTTCTTGGGAGAAAACGCGCCGCGAGTTCGTGGAAAAGAAAGGGTTATCAGCCGACGGAGGTCAAGGGTCGGCATTGGAGATCATCGGAGGAGGAAGCATCGCGAACGAGATGAAGATACGTAGTCGTGAAACAAGAGCAATAGAGAGCGATAGTTACAGGAAGAACGACGACGAAAGAAGAGGGAAGATCGGTTCGAGCTGCCGAAAGAGAGACGGTAGAGGCGCACGCTTTTGTCAACGCAGCAATCGAGCGAGTGCACACAGAACTGTTTGCCAATTGACTCCCTGGAGAACAAATTGGCCCTCGTTGGCAACAATCAAACACGACTCCCGGCCAAAGAGGCCGACTACGCGGCTGCAAACACCGTAACGCTCGAGCAAACACCGTGGTGGTTGGTGCAGCTGATGGAACAAATACAGCGATCCACTTCGGCCAGCCTCGAGTGGGCTGTTAAGAGATATCACCGGCTGAATTGGTCTTTCTCTGATAGCGATCTGATACTAATAGCGGTTACAAGGTAGTAGAAAATGTCGATGATTATGATTAATCATTGAGGAAGTATGGGATCAGTTCTTAGGCGGATTACAAATTATGGATTATGGATTAATCCGACAATTGTGAGTGATTATTGCTGAAGCAAAGTAATCGGTGCCCGAATCTGCTATATCGTAGGTCAAATTGCTTTCCTGATCGCTAGACTGCGGATCTTAATGCATGCAAATGGAGATATGCGAAAATACATGGAAATATACACATACTATCAATCCCATAAATATTCATATCCTTTATGTCTATTGAAGAAGTTTGACTAAATTAGATAATAGTTTTGATATTACCAAATGAATTTTTCATTATAAATATGTATATGAATAAGCTTATACATGTATATATTTATACAAACATACACTTGGAAACATCAAACCTACCATTTAATTTAAACAAATTCCTTCAGTAGACATAGAGGGTACGAATATTTATGGGACTAACTGTATGCAAAAATATATAAAATATCAACAATGATGTACATGTTATATCATTTAAAAAATAAAACGTATTTCCATTTCAGTTTCAATTTTTTTTTTTTTTGTATCTGTGAAAGTATGAATTTGCATAAATATCTGCAGTCTATGATCATTGATCAGTGTTAGGGCTTTCTAGAGTTCCAGCATTCGAAACAGATCTCTCCAGCTCAGTATAGATTGTTGCCACTCTGCAGTATCCCTTCGACAAACTGCAGGTCTCACGAGATCGATGTATTTGTTCCTCCAGGTTTTCTTATAAAGCCTTATTCGCGTCCTGTTTTAAAATGTTTCTCGAGACGACGCAAAGGCGATTGGCGCGCGTTTTAAGTTTGTTAGGGAAAGCTGTGCTTCTTCGGTGAACGACGATCGCAGTTGATGGTACCGCGTGTTCGGTGGGTACAGGTGCCAGTCACGGGATCGAACACGTAGGTATACTGACAGTACATCAGGTTGCATACACCCTTGCGGCATAGCAGGTACTTTGAACAGTCCTCTGGATATGGCTTCACGTCGAACTCTTTACCCTCCTGAACACAGGGATAGATGTTGAAATATTGAAGAAGTGCAACACATAGTTTTTGTTCCTTCGTATTTTGCTTTTTTTTTGGAACTGCATAGATACTATTTTTCAAATTTCAATATTGCGAGTAACAAATTTTTCACGTGAATGTCTTCGTGTGATTTTTATTATTTAATTGATATTTAAAGTTGCCTGTAGAGGTACTATTGCCGTGCATACTCTATATTTTATACCTTTTTCGTGCTTCATTTTTAATGTTTACATACAATTAAAAAACTCCTTATAGGACTCCAATCGAACTTCATACGTACAAATTCATTCTAAGTTAGTTTATTTGGAAATAATACTGAAAAGCTTGCACATCTTTTCATGAATAGCTTGAAATAGAGAAACTCGAGAAATAAAATAAAATATTTAAAAAATTTGCACATAATGCACTGTTCCTAGACTTGTTATTTAAACAACGAATAGTAACATGGAATACGTTTAAGCTACCAGGAAATTCTATAATGGCAACTCGGAACACAGAGGGAGACAGTAAATTAGAAGCAGGAAATAAGAATATAACCATAACACCCGGAAGTGTACATTGTAAGATACATTGTATCGATAATAATAAAAGCAAAACGTAAACAAACTTTGTTATTTGCAAATGTTGTGTGCAAATTATCGCTAATATTTTTACCCAACTTTTTATTCGTTATTCTTACAAAGCACAAAGAAATATAAATGGAAAGTGACTATGTTCGTACAATTAGCAACACCAAGCACTTACCACTTTCACCCTTTTAGCGTTGGAAACCAACAAACAGCAACATGTCACGATAAATAAAATCAATTGTGCAGACCTCATTCTTTCGCATATGACACGGCTGAAATGTTTACTTATATATTTAACACTAATGCGAAGAAACAACGACAAAGCAACACAAGTTTTTCGATGTACCACAATCTGTCTACTTGATATCCGAGCGAAGGTCGTCTATAGACTGCAATACTACTCTTCTTACAAGCAGTAGTTGCGTGCGTAAAGCAACAAATGCCATTCGTCCGTTTTGTAGGCCCACTCCAAGCTAAATTAGCAATTGTCAGCGATCCTCGCAGTAGCAACAACGATATATAATTCCACTACAAAATTTCGTCAGAATTAATTAAGCACGATCAAAAATAACAATTCAATTTCCGCTTCTTTCGTACAAGTAAATATTCCTGTGTATGCGTGTTAAATACGTTCTTCGTTTGAATCTTTATTGTTGTGTACAAATTAAGCTTTTAGATTCGATCTTTATTTCTAAATTAACAGGGAACGTGGCATATAGGACGTTCAGTTGGAAGGTTAGCGACTACGATGTCACTGATGGTTTCGATAACTTTTATTTAACAATTACATATAGTTATATAAATACACATGTATGCGATTCAGTTTCGCACTCCAAGCAGGGAGAAATATGCTGCTTAATCAGAAAAAAGGAGCAACGCGATTGTCATTATGTTAATCTAATTACGTGAAGTAATTGTTTTCTTTTGTTTGCAATCCGTACGTGGACCATGAACTAGGTCACACAATCCAATTATAGGATTGAACTCCAAATGTTGACGGCAACTCAAAACTTCACATCCGTAAGCATCACAGTCCAAGTACTTTGAGCAATCTTCTGGGTAGAGTTTCACCTCAGCCTAAAATTATTAAATTCCTGAATGATCCATATAATTTTAGTGTGATTAAAAAACAAGTCCAATAGTTGCTTGGTACGAAGGAACTATTGCATGATAAATTTCCTAGTCTTTCGATCATTTATATTTGTGATTCTCTTCAGTGTTCCAAATTGTTCTAATTGTGATGTATAATAAAAATTATGTGCGTAGAAAAGAACTTTCTTTGCAATATAAAGCTTGAAGAAAAAAGAATCTTGTATAATTGTCTACACGATCTAAAACAAAAGGTGCTAATAAAAATTCTCTATCTTGGAATTATAACTACGTGTTTGGTTCTTAAAAAAATCATGAAAGTTATGAAAATTAAACTGAATTTAATAGTCATTAATAATGCACAGGAATACTTACTTGCGCTGATCCACAGAAAAGAGCAGCGATGCATAGCATCATGCACGCAAAAATGGCGTAAACGTTCATCCTGGTCAAAGTTATTACGGCAAACACGATTATTGATTTCAAACTACCTTCATTATTGAGAAAATCGTTTTTATATATACATCTGATTCGATAACGTTTTCGTTATTCGGTTTTAACTCACTATCTTATCTTTAATTTGGCAACATAAGCCACCGCTAATGCCAAATTTAATCTACTTACAAACTTTATGCATTATATTAATCTTATCTGTAGGCTACGAGGGATTTACTATTGGAATCAATGAGGAAATCAATTTAAAAAAATACAATAATATAGTAGAAATACAGTAGTTTGATAAACCTGCGAAGAGAAGGATGGGTGCTCGTGCACTAACAGTCTAGAGTGTTTTTCTTGAAATTGAAAACAACATTAATGTAATGAAATATCAAAAAGTATCATTTTTTTATTATAATAATTTATACTCAATTAATTAGAACTAAGAATATTTTATGCTGAAATCGATGATGAATTTTGTTTTCTGTTAAAAATCTATAGCTAAGTGGTAAAATTTTCTTGCGAAAGTTTCTTGACAAACGATAACTAGGAACGTAGTGTTCATTTCTACAAATGACTCGATTTTTTACTTAATGATAACTATCCGATTCGGAATAATAGCGATCGACCGATACGAAACACGAAATAAGACTCGAATTTCTCGAAAGTTTACGTCATCGTATCGATATCGGTTTTAACTATTATAAAACTCACTTACCCGAAGTTTCAATTAACAAACAGATTACATCACATTTTCATGGAGATAACTTACTGATAATTATTTCGATAACTAAATTGGATGAAACTGTATTTGCTGAAGAAAACGTAGTTTCAATATATATATTGATATAAAATCCGGTATGGTCTAGTGGCTAGGATACCTGGCTTTCACCCAGGAGGCTCGGGTTCGATTCCCGGTACCGGAAATTTATTTTTTCTTTCAAGAAATATTTTTTAATATGTAAATTGAACTAAAATTAGATCTACATAAAATTGGGTTAAATTTTAAACAAAGTTACATAACATTTTTAATGATAACCAATAATAAATAAATCGATGTTCCATGCTTACCACAATGTTACATGAATAAGACTAGGTTTTATCTTCGTTTGTATGAAGCCAATGATTTATTACTTCTATTACATCGCGTATTGTGTGACTAATGTAATTATCACGCTCAAATCGTAGAAACCACGCTTCGAATTGATGAAATAGGGAAACGATTTATCACGTCATTCAATAATATATCATTAGCTGTTCTTGGTTTGACGTCAGGGCAAAGGCTATTATTGTGGTGTAACAATTTGTTCCTAGCGAGCAATAACCAACGCGCATGCTATGTACATGTCGTTTACATTACGCGGAAGGCTACTACAATCTATAATTACCGAGATAGCATCTACAAATCTTCAAAAATGTCCGCAATGACTACTTGAAAATATATGAAGTATTAGCAAAACAACAATTTGTTTTAATGTGCTTTCATATTTTATTAATAATACACGTTATTCAACTACTCTACTTATTTATTGACGATTCAATTGGGAAGTTTATGCAGATCCAATGGCGAAGAGTACACAATCATTATTAACATACAATTTTCGTAACAAAGTTCGCAGCTTCAGTAATAATTGAAAACACTAATAGCATAAACCAGATATAAATTTTGTTTGATTACACCATCTCTGTAAAAATGTTTGCAAAAGTAGGAAAACTCCAATTTACTTGTTCATTATCTTGTATATGTAACCCTTCACTGAAGAAATACGATGTCGATGCAGCATTCACTTCCGTTTTATAGATTTACACATTTATTTTTTATATCTATCCACGATTGTTGCAATCCATACGGTTTTGTAGAGGGTAGTCACAAGTTCCGATATTTGGATTAAATTCGGTTCCTGCGCCACACGATAAAACAAAGCATCCGCTACCGTCACATTGTTGAAACTTCGAGCAATCGCCTGGATAAGGATAGACTTCTCCCTACAATAATTTAAGCACAAATAACATCAACCTACTTGTCACATTCTGTTAATTTAAATTTCTTAATTAATAGATCTATATTACGAGTGAAATTACTTCGTCCTGTAAATGCAATGAAATTATAAAATTTGGCGAATAAAATACTTACAAGTGTTGATTCAAAGAAGAAGAAACAGACGCAAAGGGTTCCACATAGCAAGATCGTGAAGAGCTTCATGTTGGCTGTTGCTTCCTCTGCAAATCTGTTCTTCCGTTTCTCGAGTGCCTTCTTTATCGAAGAGATGGATTTTATACACGTATTTTCTAAGTATAAACACGGAACTTCATGACGTAACATGCTTGTTTAATGATGCCTCATCAATATCTTATGCAAGGTGATATTTTTTACGACCTTAGTTCCAACATAGAGAGATTATGTTTATTCTAGGAAAAATATGTTAAACGGAAATGAACATATTTAGAACGTTTGAGACTAATGGACTCGCGACGGGTACTACCAGTGCATTGGCAATATTACTTCCTGTTCCGTTATTTAACGTATTAGGTCATAAAGTTAAATGTAACAGGCAAAGGTCATTTAACATAGCTATACATTATACCTACGTTACTTTTTAACTGTTTTTTGTTGTAAACGAAACCTTTCTTTTATTCTTTTGTACAATTCTGCATACGGATGTTGCAACTCGGATTCCGTTTTAGGGACTTTTCCGAGTCTACGAAATTTCGGCGACAATAACAAAAGTGTGTGGGAAAGTGTGCACAAGTTATTCGTTGTCCAGAACAAGGTCAAACACTGTAATATATCTTTTAATTAATACTGTAAATTGAAGAAAGAGATTGATTTTGATTTTCGCAAAATATGTGTATAACTTACTGATGGTATGTGCGCCATAACAGGTACCAAACAAACTGTTAATACTCGAATGAAGTTGATGTAAATTCTTTTGAACTTTGTTCTGTTCTTCTGATGTAGTATACATTGAATCTGAAACAGAAATTATATTGTTATAAAAATATTCGTGTTTAAAAAAAGAAGAGATACATGACTATTTACATACTTCTATCATGGCAATGCTAGAAAACCCAAAGATTATGGGTAATATGAACGTATGATCTATCTCTGTGAGGTTCTTCATCCACACTAAACCACCAGTAGTGAGCTCTAGGTAATCTTGACGAACAACTAATGTAAAATATTTCATATATTTAAAATTTTGATGACTCAAACTTGAATATACAACGTATAAAACATGTACTCACGATCATTTCCCTCGGGAAACATGTAGCACATGTTTCTTAAGGCAAATGAAAAACCCAACCATATCGGCATTTGTAATAGTGCCATTACAGGGATTTTAACTGGATGACAATTTTCTCTAACTACTAATTCATTCCATTCTTTTCTTATCTGTTGTAAGGAACAGAAAATTAGTTCAATAATTTAATATGGAGTAAGGAGAAAAAACCTACAAAATTATTATAAACACTTGTTGCATGCGCTGAGCTCCATCCTGCAGTTGCCACTGCCATTTTTGTCTCCATTTTCAATCTGTCTGCTACTGCTTTCATCTCTATTTGTAGATTTTCTATTTTAGCCATAATTTGGTGCTGAAACAATGATCACCCATGAAACAAAAATATTTCTTCAGAGAAGAATGCGAAGAACTTGAAGGAAGCAATGATATTACTTACTTGATGTATTGTTAATGGTAAAGTTATGCATGTCCTTGACAATACTGTTGTAAGAATAATAGTTAACCACCATGGCAATCCTGTACTATGATGTATTGCTCTCAAAGCATCCATAATACATTCTATCGGAAAACTTTCAGAAATACTTCTGATGATACCATTATTGTACACAATAGCTTGATCTACAACTGAAGATGTTGAACTTGAAAATTGCCTAATGGTATTTATAGTAGCAGGATAATTATTAACAGAATTTGCCCTAGATAGTATTGTATTGCTTTTGCAACATAATAGTCCATTAAGCATAGGTAGGTATGTCCGTTGAACTGAAGTTTTTAGTATTTTTGAAGTATATTGCTCATTCAATAAATAACCGAGCAATACTTTATTTTCAGAAAATAAATATGTGTTTACTTTCCAATAAGGAATATTACCAAAACGATTATCAATAGAATGATAATATTTAACGTTTATACTGTTGTTCTGTTTAACACTTAATAATTGCTTACGAAATATTCGTGTAATCATCGTAGTAAAATTATGAAATTAATACTTATAACTAAAAAATTAGAAAAATATTAATTCCATGTGTTTGAATCTGTAGAACCACAATGTATAGGTTAGTTTCTCCTAACCTTATTTCCTAGTGATTATACGAAATTCTTTCCAGGTTTCATTCAGTGGTAATTACACAATAAAAACGTTTATAATTACATTCAAAAATAAGTAATAATGCATTTGTTTTGTTAAATATTTTTATTGCTGAAAAATACAATAAAAATTGTACAACATATCGAAAATATTTGTTAGTCATCTTAATTCCCAACATTTATTTCTGTAACTTTATTGTTGTTATATGATTTTACTCAATTTTGTTGTAAAATTGCAAAATCAATACAAAAATGACTAATTCAGAAAACCCTACAAAAAGGAACCATATGTCCTCTCCAGTTTCCCTTTGTTCTGCAATCTAGTTCCCGCGTTCCAGCGCTGCCAATACACTTTTACTTCCACGCTAAAATGTCCCTTTTACTTAGTAGGCGTTTTCCAACATAAAGAAAATAAATGCGGGAATTACAAAGCACGCATACGTGAGATTCAGAATTTAATTTTCACGTTCAACCATACATATGTGTTTAGGTATAAATGGAAAGAATTTAATGAAACAACACACGATATATTATATCACGAATATAATTTCTTCATGTTTCAAAGAATTATTAACCATGTTGAATAATCATCATCCAAACGACGAAATAATTGATTCCAAGCATTGACCCAAGCACGCCTATTACAGAATTCCAAGATTCTTCAACGCAATCTTTCCAAATAAAAATATTTCCTAAGTGAAACATTGAATGTCTTCGTACTTGAGACGTTTGAAGGAAATCAAACATAAAGGGACGCGATAGAACTGCCCATTCGACGTTAATTATCGTACAAACATAAAGTAATTGTAAAACAAAAAACGTGGAGCAATCGATGGAGAAGAATATGTACTCAGTGTTCCAGGTCTAATTCGGACCACCTGTGAAATAAAAAAATGAAGATGTCTGTGTCACGTACTCGAAGCCCCCTCGAATCAAATCGTAACGTTCCAGGAAGTTTGGAAGGGGATGTCGCGCACCGAGTATCTTTGCATTGACAATTTACCATCCCTTCTTTCTCGCAGAAACCGAGCTGGCACCATCATGTCGATTTTCACCCTCCCCTTTCAGTGGATGGGGAAGAAACGACGACGAGTCGTTTCATCGACAAATGGGATCGCGTTCCTAGCAGCCACCTACGACGACGGTCTAATCTCGCGTCCCCCGGTTGGTCGCCGCGATCCTGCCACTTCAACGTCGTCGAATGGGCGTGCTGGAAACGCCCATCAACTCTTGCCACATAGATCTGCACCCCTGTGCCGTCTCAGGGGTGGAGTCGACCAATGACACGGTGGTAACGTTCGTCTGACAACGTGGCCTCCGGAGCCGCCCCCGCATTTCCCGTGGCTAACTAGCACTACCCCACTGTAGTCGCGTCAGCCACTCAGCCAGCAAGTCCGCGGGCCGTCTAGTTGCCAGCTCGAATTCCCCACCTATCCCGCTGTCACCATCCTCTGACCCCACTTCGTCTATGCTACCCCAACACTTCTGGGCCAATGTACCAGCCACACCAACGAGGTGGTGTATTTCGCCGATACCCTGACTCAAGCTGTAGCGATGGCTTCGACCTAGGGAAGATTATCGATGACGAAGTCGGAGGAATCAACCGTCGTCGTTCATCCCTTAGACCTGACTTGCTGGTAGGTTTCAGCTATCGAGGTCGTGAGAATGTTGCACAGACGCTAGGGGATGGTTTGGATATATTTTGTAGATAACCTTGGAATTGATTGACATTTACTGAGGACTGAGATCCACCTCACCTGAGGTCTATCTTATCCTCAAGTATCCAAAACAAGGGGATGATCGTAACTAGTTTTCTGTTAGTTATTCGATTCATCAAGGTATTCCCCAATTTTGTCTTACTGTGCAAGATTTTTCTTACCAATAAAATCCAAAACAACGAATATACCCTTACACAGGATTTATGACGAACCTCTTAACACCACCTACAACACGAGAGGATCGACGCCATCACTAGCTCCACGTCGAAGTCACAGCTACGCCGACTCGTGGCCGTTTAGGAAGTTTTGTACGTGTGTTAGGCGTCGCCCACACCCTCCTGGGGACCACCCTTCCACTCCCGAAGCGGGCACGTCGAGTACGCTGAAGAACGACCCGTGATTCCACGTAGTATGGCCACGGTCAGGAGAGATAGGTAATTCCGACAGCCAGTCGGGCAGCAGCCCCTGTATGTGCGTACACGGGCGGACAGACGCATCGTGCATACACCTACACGGCCACCTACACCAACAGCGGTCGCGGGTACGCCCTTCCCGAGCGAGATGAGTAGGTACGCCGAGGCTCGAAGCCACCCCGTCACGGAGAACGCTTCGGGACTTCGCGCGACTCCCTCGGCGTCGTGTCGGAACGACCACCAGCCCCGTTGTCCGTCTGGGGATGCTCGACTTTTGATCAGCCGCGAAGGATGGGCACAGGTCAGTTCGATAAGGCGCGCCTCTTGCTTATATTGCCACCGATACGCAAGGGGTGGTTCGGCAACCCCTCCTCCTCGGGCACGTGCTCAGTGTACAGTGACTGACTTATCCTTTTCTTTAATTTCGACACCGTTTCTTCTTTTTCTACGATTTCTCCTTGATCGATTCGCTTCGCGACTAAATTCGACCCGAGTCTGTAGTCTGTTCTGGTCTCCGCGAGTGTCGTTTTCCAGTTTTTGCGGTTTCTTGGGGATGTTTTGATTTTGTGTTCTCTTGTGTTTGATTTTTTAGAATTTCGAGGGGTTGGTGGTTTAGCTGGAGGTAGTTGTATTTATTATCGAACGTAAAGGGTGTTGGATCAGAAATCTATGCGAGAGGGTTCTTTTTGTTTGGTCTTGTGAGTGCACTTGTTTTCGAGTTTTTCTTTTTTTTTATTGGTTTTGTGTTGCTTTCTTGTGTTTAAACGAAATGAAGTTTCTGATACATAGTTTGAAATTGCATATAGTTTATCTACTTGAACAATTTGCAGAGAATATTGTTGTTCTATTCAATCCCATGCATGTAATTAAAAGAAAACATCGTTTAAAGTCTCTCAAGCGGTGAGTTGCTCCAACCCCTATCAAAAAAAATTCACAGCTCAAATTTCTTGAAAGGGTTCTACGCTTCCTTCATGAACGTTTAGTGTCCAGTTTTTATCACGATTGCGAACAACCCGGAGAGGACTTAATTCTCATCTGCTATTGAGGCCGTTTAAACCTAATCGACTCGTCGGATATAAGACAATAGCGCGAAGGTGTGTGTATATAAACGTCGAAGGAGGTAATCTGTTGGGGTTGAAGTAGCTCGTCTGATCGGGTTAGGTTGGCGGGTTTTTGGGTGTGAGAAGAAGGTGGTTGGTTCCCCAGGCCAGGAACGGAAGCTTTGGTTGGCTTAGGCATGGCCGTGTTTTTCTTGCCGCGGATCATTAGGGCGATTAGGGTTCCTCCGAAAAGGGAGAGAACAGATTAACGCTCGAGTTCTTCTTGCGGTCCGTCTCGTCTTTCTTAAACGGACAGCTCTTTCCGCCAACTCTTTGCGTTTTTAAGTTCTTCGTATTCCCCGCACAGAAGTACAGGGCGTCCTTAAGTTCATTTGAAAGTCTGTCGAGCGTGGAGTGCGTATTAAGTAGTAATCCTTCATAAGTCAGACGCGTAGACAAGAATCTGTTTTCTGTTACTGACGAGGTAATCAACGAATTTGTTTTATTATACTGATTCGTTCTGCCATATTGACAAGTTTCAATTGGTTAAATATTAAAAATGTAACTTTTATTAGCAACCTATCGTGTCACATGTGCGTATAGAATATTAAATAATTAATTTCCATTTCCTTTCCATTTTGTAATATAATAAACTTCATTTCAAGTCAATGTATGTTACGAATGATTGTCTTTGTTGTGTCAGATTACAGAAAAACTAGCAATGCATCGTCCATTTTTTTCTTGAAATAATAAGGAATAGTATGTCTGACCAGTACAGGTCATTTCTACTGCGAGTGCTCGCTGCTTTCCTCACTTTTCATTATCTAGACAAGGGAACAGGATTTAGAGGATTGAGAACACTTTGATGTGGCTCTGTATGGTACATAATTTCATGAATAACAATTCAATGAATAATAAAATATATATCTTGTCACTTTTAGTCGACTAATATGTCTTTCTATTTCATTGTTCGAGATCTTACTACGCGATATGTATTTACGATCTCTGAAAAATCATGTTATTAAGGCTTGTACCACATTTTACTTTCGTTTGTCAATTGACTAATAGGAAAGTCAATTTCTGTTGCAGGAGACAGATTACTTGATATACTGTGTAATGTATGCGGTGATCGTAGCTCCGGAAAACACTACGGCATCTACAGTTGCGACGGTAATTACTAATCTCTTCTATATTTTAATGTTCTCTTGAAAATCTTATGACAAATAACAGATTCGTTGATTACGATTCCTTCCTAATTATCATTACTTTTTAAGAACACTTTGGTACACCTCTGTTCTCTGTTCATCAGCCAGATTCCAGATTGAGGACAAACACGTTTAGAGAATGCTACTAACATTTTTTCATTTATGAATTAAATTTTTTAAATATTCAAACTCAACTGATACATACAATTAAACAATTTGAACTCTTAGCTGGCAATAAATTGCTATTCAATTTCAAATATTACATAACTTTGTCTTCTGTAGCACGAAGATAGTTTAAATGTATGAACAAAGCCCTTGTTCCCACTGCATATATTATTTACTATTGCTTACTACTTGATTAAAAACTCCTATAATGCATCTGCATAATTTGCATAAAAATATCGTCATTCTCTTTCGCATGAAATGCAAGCAGTCAGCTATGGATGATTTTTAGAAACGAATTGCATGTGTCGAATTTTCTCTGGCACCTTATTTTTCTCATTATTCTTCCTGCCAAAGAATTACATACCTAAACAAGTTGTTAATCAAGTTTTTACTAAACTGTCAACTTCGGTCTAAATACTTCACTGTCAATCATACGTATGATTTAACGCGAATTTCCAGGATAATTTCCACTATCTCTTTAATCCTCAGGTTGTTCAGGATTTTTCAAGAGAAGCATCCACAATAGTCGGGAATACATTTGCAAGGCGCAGGGTGCTATGAAAGGGCGCTGCCCCATCGACAAGACACACAGGAACCAATGCCGTGCTTGCCGTCTTGCTAAGTGTTTCGCAGCTAACATGAACAGGGACGGTAAGTGATCAAAATTACATAAATCAGTAATACGGCATTACAAGATCAGAAACATTTCTTATAATAACGAGTGAAATCTATCACGTAACCAACCCTTCAATTTTTAAATTCATCAGAAATATTTCTTATGAATAGCCAGTGGAATCTATCACGGAACCAACCCTTCAATTTATATTCATAGTAATGATTTCTCTCAACTATGTCTTTTGCCAAACAACTCGTTAAAGGATAGATTGAAATCATTTTCTCAGGTCGGTTACGGTTTCATGGGTCAAAGATGTTCGAACCACAAATACACCACGAAGAAGTGACTTTAGCCACTGGTTAGCCAAACCCTCCTAAGCAAACGTTCTCGCGGGCCTAGTGAAACAGTAATCAAGTTCAAATAGTTTGTTTATAATTGGTTTCGCAACCGATTTCACAATTATCGCACAAATTTTATTATTCCTAAAATATACATATACAGTCTTGAATTAATTAACGAACAAGCCATAGTCTGTTGGACGCAGAATTTGATTCCACGTTCGCTTAAATTTTACTTAAAATCACTCATTCACTGACAATTAAAAATTAATATCATTTTTTCAATGTATTTCAAGGAGTTGCAACAACATTAATTTTTGTTTATCTAATTCACATATGTATGCCTCAATTTTTCTTGCTCAACTATTTTTATTATCTCTAGTAATGATAATTGAATACGTTCATCTGTAATAATTCAATTTTTATTAATAACTGAGTCTGATTGAATCTGCTCCATTACATTCTGCGTGTCTCTATTAATCGACGGTGAGACATCAACACAAACACTTCGAACGTGGGGACTCAATAATGATTTTGCGGAATCATGCAACGTTTCACTTTTCCATGATCTCTCACTTGATCGTTACTTCGCCCTTCCACCTCGATCGGTCCCCGTGTTACTTAAAATGAATCTATACTAAGAAATGAAAAATTTAGGTGAAGAAAAATAGCATTTTAAGGCATTAAAGATTAATCTCTCTGTCTAAAGAATATTCGAGTTATATCATTTTTATTTCACGTAAATAATGTCCTCTTAATATACAATACGAAACATCTCTAAAAAAAGTATTTTTTATAAACATTACAGAAATAATTAACTAGTCTAACTGTAAAATATCGATCTCTGTTCTGGTGCGATAAACTTTTGATCGGTAACGTACACGCTCTTCGATAAACGTTGTCGACCATTTCCATTTAATTAATTAATCGTTCGAAAACTCGTAATCTCCTTTCGATGCGGCATTACATTATGTCCCCCGATCGCGGGTTGAATAGTAATTAACGTCTATTTGCTGTAAAATGTATTGTTTTTCTTGTATAGAGCTCCGTAAACATCGTGTTGCTTTCGAAATTACGAACGAGTGGATAACAATTACACAATAATCACGGACATCATATATTCCCCGTTGTTCGACAATGGTTCATCGGTGGTAAAGAAATTCGCGTACTTCCAACGAACCGAGGAGCCTCGATGTTTCCTGTTATTGTCACGAGCGTTTATATCCAGGTATCGATTTAGAATTGTATTTTGCGTGGCACGCCAAATCCGATTTGATATCGAGAAGTACACTATACGTATACACACAATACCGATTTGATATTTCAACTGAACGCTAAACCACGACTATGCGTATTTTGTAATTGCGTATACGTAATTCGAGCTAACCGCGAATAAAATAATACACCGAGTATGGTATAATAATTCACAAATGTGGAAATTCACAAAATTATTTCCTCGGATACTATTCTTTATACTTGAATACATTTCTACTTGGTTATTTATTTGACGAGTTAAATTAACGAAACAAGAGACAAATAATTAAAAAAAACAGAGAAAGGCAACAACAAATGACTGCCAAAATGAAATAATTCAAGAGAATCAAGAAAATCTGGATAAAAAAGATGAATGGAAATAGTATTCAAAAGCATTCAAAACGCTCGGTTCGATTATACATAGTTCTATCGGAAGGGACTGAAAAATAAGGAGGTACGGAGCTAGATAAAAAGAAAGACAGGTACGTACGAGACAGAGGAGTAAATAATAAGATGAGGAACGAATAAGGAAGAGTAAAGAGAGACGGAGCATATTCAAAGGAAGGTAAAGAGCAAGGAGAAGAGAGATGAGAGGCAGAGGTACATATCGAAAGAGAAAAGCAGCCAGGGGCGGACCAGACCGCTCGATGGGGATGGGGGAGCCCAGGGTGTCGGGGGTGCTTAATGCAGGACGGGTGCGCTGGTTCCCAGCGGTTGCTGAGGCTTCAGACGCGAGTAAGAGAGGAGATTCAATTAGTGGCAGAGCTTCCTAACGTTAAGGAGACTCCACACGGGGTGAGGTGAACCTCTCCTCGCGTTTTCGATTCTCTCTCTCTCTCTCTCTCACCCTTTCACGGTCATCATCCACGGAAACGTGCTAGTATATGCTAGTTACGAGTTCCTCCTGGTTGCTCTTGCTTTCTCGAAAATTAGCGGTAGTTCGCGAAGATAATCAACGGGGGATGAATCCTTCACACGAAGGGGTCGTTTGTGGTTTACGAGAGGAATAATGTAGGTAATTTCCGAGGGATGCGAACTCAACGTCTGCGTGATGAAGGTCGTTAGAAGAAATTCTTGTCTCGACTGGGATAGTACGAGGAATCATGTACATATAATTATCTAATAAGATTGAAATAATTTGTCACTCTCGTGCAGAAGCATCGATAAGGTGGGAAGAACATCTTATAGCTAATATGAAATGATTTCATACGGGAACTAGTGTCTCGTTTTCAATCAGTGCAAAATCAAAATCATCTTCACGTGAACAGACTACTCTGTGGAATTCTGAAACGATGATGATTTTAGACACAGCTTCCCCTAAACTAAATCTTCAGATCTTGTTACTAAATGTACACAAATAACACTCAAAGACCTAAAATCACCTATTTATTTTATAGATTATAAAATAGTATATCAGTAATAAGAAGTATCCTTCAAATTATAAAGAATTTCCCGAAGCACTCATCAACATTTTGTCTCTGACTAAAACACAGTGTTTCATGCATAGAATTTGATCATTTTAACACTAAACGTACCACTCGAATCCCTGTTTTCAAACTTTTGTATACAGCTCTTACATGCAATATATGAATTTAAATACAATTGTTTCATGCATTATTCAATTTAGCTCCATGTAGAATATCTTTCCATTAAATTGAAAATACTAATTAGTCCCATAGTTTAGTGTTAAATAAAAGTATTTAAAACATCATGAATTGTCCACCACGCTCTAATTAAAAAAACAAACTCATGAAGCCCCTTTGGAAGACCCTTTGCATAAACAGCTTAGGATTCTATTCATGGTCCGATATCGCTATCGACGTTTCGATGTTGAACAAAATCTAACATAAACAACCGACGCCTGTCATCTTAGAACCTATTGGCTGGCGATAGCTGCCTGTGGAACGGAAAGGGTTGAGAGGGAGAGTGTCGCGACGCATTGTGAGGAACCCATAAAGCGTAGGTGACCACTGGATAAGTGGTATATATTATGTACGCGGTGCTTCGCGAAGCGCCGCCGCAGGCACGCAATCATCCGCCGCCTGACAACCCGGAGATCTCTAACCCCTCGCACCAGCCTGTACCAGCACCCTCCTCATTCAACAGAAATTCATCCTTCTCGGTGTCATTTGCTCTACCCGTCTACCTTGCCGACGAAATGCCCCGCGCCGCTCCCGAAGCCCGTATATTTTGCGAAATATGGCGTTAAACGATACTAGAAGATTACCAAGCGGCTTACCGCGTCGGATTTGTAACTTGTAAAGGGAAAGAGAGGCAGGCCGTCGAACGTTCCTTCGAGTCGATGGTTCTCCCTCGCGGGGGAGGCCTAGGCTTCTTTTCGCAACGTTCGCGAATTTGCGAGCGACGGGAATCTTCCGTGAGAGTTCATTTTTTTTTTTAAACCTCGAGGCGTCGAAGGTCTGATCGAGCCTTGAGGGAATATATCAGGGGCTGTTGGGCGGAATGGCTGATATTTTGTTCGGAATAAGAAGGTGGGCAGTGCTTGGTGCTGGAAAATTAAAAGTTTGAAAATTCATAGGGTGAAGATCGTTGGAAAGTGGTCATCAGAGTCACGATGCAGTCAAATATTTATATTAAAGCGAGTGGACCTCTTTGGGAATTAATTCCGAGGATATTATGCAGTGTTTATGTGGCCCTTGAAGAATGCAAGGACCACATTCTCATTTATTTATCAAATTTTTGGAATCACACATATTATAAAAACAAGCCATTTGTTTAAAACAACTAAAAGGAAGTTGTTAAACAATTTTTGGTTTAAACTGAAATTATTTTAATTTAAAACTTTAATATTTTTACTGTAACTCCACGAAAGCCTCAACTACTATAATATAGCTATAATTTATTTTTTCCTTGGCAAGCTTTACAATGAAGGGTATCAAAATGCACTATGTAAATAATCAAAAACTAATTTCTGTTATGAAAGATAAAATAAAATTCATGCAGCAAAGTTAAAAGATCGTCCACCATATGGTCTGTAGTCATTATACTTGTAAATTCCATACTATTAACCTATGTTAACATGTCACTTGTACTTCAAACATTTCCAATAACAATTCTCGCATTTGTATCTCGTCCAATGTTACTTTCGTCGCACTCCGTCATTTGAAATGTCCATCCATACGTCTGAAACGAATCACGTGTCCTTTTTGCCCAGCAACGAAAAACAAGAGGGAAAGTCTTGACTTGTCAGGGCGAAATAATGAACCCCTCGGGTCCTCCCTGGTCGTACGGTCAACATCATTTCCAGTGTACACATTCAAATCGGTCGAGACCTTTGGATCCGCAAACTTCGCCTCGTTTCATGCCCAATCGATCGCTGCTCGCAACTTCGAAGTTTAAATCTCTTTGTTTCCGTTCATAATTCGAAGCCACCCTTTCTGGAAGTACGAAAGTACTCTGAACCGGAATTAAACCGACGCGGCCCGGTGTTTGCCCCTTTCGCTGGTAGAAAATCGGGATTATTTCCAATACTTCGGTTTCTACCTTCCCAGCGTTTGCGAAATCACTTTCCGCGTCGAAGGCGACGAAAATAATTAAAATCACGTTACTACGCGTCCGTGTCGCGTTCGAACTAATTTCAAGCAATTTCGCTAGATAAAATTGGAGATCCCATGCCAGTGTTCTTTTGAACACGTTGGCTGATAAATTAAACGTGTGTAGATTAAAACAGTGATTCCCAAACTGGGAGCCTGGATATATTGCAAATAGGTAAAATGTAAATGTAATATGTAAAAATGTAAGAGAAAAAAAAATAAATATTGATTAAGTTTAATGATAAAGAAATTAAGTCTTATGAAATAGTAACACTTACATTTAGTAAGCTTGTGCCACAAAATGTAGTCTAACATACTTCAGATTAGTCTCATATTGATTGGTATTAAAGGAGCCGCCTAAAATAATCTGTATACTAAGGGAGACGCGTTAAAATTCGTTTCAGATGAAAATCAAATTGTTGCGTGTATTATTGATAATATTGAAGACACTTACATAAAAGATTGTACAAGACTGGGATATTTTTCCTGAACTGTAAAGTCTGGGGAGGTAACTGAAAACGCAGTAATGTGTACTATATACCAAACATAATATTCATTGCACAAGAGAGAAGAAGTATATTTTTTCTTAAATATACACTAGAACCTCGTTGCACGAGGGCCCGGATGATTGCAATGTCCTGACAAGTAGAAGTGGTCGCTCACCAACAAATGAAACTAAAAGGGTAGTTGATAATCCCACCACTCAGCATGTGAGATCATTGTACTCTGAATGTATCTTGTGCAAGTAGACCTCCTGATTTATTCCAGTACTACATCTCAATCGCGTCAAGAATCTTCACCCTTGTTTCCCTACAAGAACCAAAATTCTACTACATTAAGAAGTCTAAAAAAAATCCTGACTCTAAATACTAATTACCCCTCCAGCCTCTCTCGACCTCTGAAATATCCTGTTCACGCGTTCTCCGTATCCGTGAAACAAATTGCATCGCCGTCAACCCCGTTTTTCTTCCACCGAAAGAAAACTACCTCCTCGACGAGAGTGGGCCAGAACAATCGAGCCTACGGCGGTAAGGCATCGGCCAACTGGCCGTCAGGGCGACGAGAACGCGGTCTCGTAGACCACGGGGGCGAGGAAAGATAGACACGACGAAAACCGTAGAACAGGGGCGAGAACGATGGACGGGGGTTGCGTGGGAGTGGACGGCTGGTAACGCAACGAAGCGAGGCGTGCCGTACACGCGGCCGGCAGCATCAATCCATCCACATAAACGGTAAACTGTAAAGCGGGTCCTGGAAGAGAGACGGGAACAGTGACAGGGTAACGGGAAGGCAGCCACAGCTGGAGAAAAGAGGAAGACAGAGCAACAGCCACCGATGCGGCTCTCCCTCTTGCGGCGGGGGGCACGATCCGTGTGGACGGAACGAGTCGTTGCGCTAAGCCGGGCTTTGATCGTCACCTGTCATACTAACGCCCGGAGGAGCTGCACCACGGTTACGGTTCACGTAACTGCGAGAATTACATCTACGAGCTTATGCATCGGGGAAGGATTCCCATTCGTGAATCGGTTTTTGTAGGAATGCGCCGATCGATGAGCTGTTTTATGCGATCTACGAGTACGTACCCTGATGTTGTGTGCGAAGGGATGTTACTTTCTTCGTGAGGAGGAAGATAAAGAAGAATAAATGTCCTTGCGATGGAGTGCTAGAGTTGGACTGGGGGATTCAGGTGTTAGGCGCAGAAATTAATTCTCTAGCTCCGTACTTAATCAGGGATAGGTGATTTTAGGTCTTATTAAGTATAGAGTCAGTCGCATAAATATTCGTACCCTCTATGTCTATTGAAGAAATTTGTTTAAAATAAATGGTAGGTTTGTTGTTTCCATGTATATGTATATATAAATATGTACATGTAAAAGCATTCACAACTTTTTATTCGTATACATATTTATAATAAAAAGATGCATTTCGTAGTATCAAAACTATCATTCAATTTAGTCAAGTTTGTACGATAGACATAGAGAGTATTTATGGGACTCACTGCGTGTAATAACACGATTCGAAGATGCACTTTTTACTAATAATTGTCTCACTGACTAACGATTATAGTTAAATTAATAATCGTAATGTGTACAGTTGACAACCTGCGCGATAGCTGTACTCCATTCGTGCAGTTAAGAATCTGAAGGTCAGCTTTACTAAATGTATAATCCTGTCGGACAATTCATGAATCGTCGGTCATCTCAGTTGAGCATATGTGACATGTCACATGCGCTGACCCTCCCGTTAATCTGCACAGCATGCATACCTACTCGCTTGGCGAATCGGACTACAATTTCCGGAAGAGAGGATGGAACAAGTTCTAGTAACGTAATCTTAGAACACAGTCATTTGTACTTAGCACTGTGCTCTTTCTTTCTTTCAGTTTCATTATTCTTTTTAAAAATATGTGGTTCATCTACTTGAACCTCGCTCTTCAAAGCTGTATCATAATAACTAGCTCTCCTTCATCCAGGTATTAACCCTTTGCACTCTGCGCCATCTTGTTGCAAAGTGTGCGAACAGGAATCGCATTATATAGAATAGTCTAGCTTTGGAAACGTGTCTCTTTGGTATAATTAGACTTAATTATAAATTCTTATAGGTTTCTTGAAGCATTGACACCACTGCAAAACTTAAATTCTTTATCGCTAACAAAATTTCTTAGATTTTCGACGTCCCCTCATGAGGGTTAGAAGAACCCCTTGCATTGCAAGGATTCCTTCTCTCGAACATTTTCTCCGTTCCAGTTGAAAGCAACGACACAAAGACATCTGACCCCTATTTTCATATCCACAATGGTACATAGCTTGCTGACAAGTAACAACGACGCCTCTTCATCAATTATCTGAGTACCCAAACCCTCCAAACACCCGCAAACTTCTCGCTATATTGGCCAGACGAGCGTCCTTCGCAACAGGCGCAGCGTTTTCCAGAAGGCAGAAAACAGGTTCATGGGGTCGCTTCCCTTCCCAGCGATCCGTTCGACTACACATTCGACCCTGGCCGTGTGCACACACGGTCCATATGAATCTCTTCGGAGTGGTAACACGTGTACCAGGGCGCGTCCTACACGCGAGTCCAACACACGAATCGCGGAATACGACCCCTCTCCGAATCGACGCCACGGAAACGTTGATGGCGACCGTCGATGGTGGTGAAGGCGACGGTGGTGGTGATGGTGGCGTCGATGGTGGTGGTAGTCGATGTATCAACCCCTACTCACTCGAGGATTAGCCTTCGAGATCGCTGACTGCTGAAATGTTCACAGATCGGTTTACCGTTTAGCAGGATAGAGAGTGTGAGCCCCGTGATCCATGGCCCGTGTGAGCGTCCAACCCCCACGCATGATCGCGCCCCCGCACACACTCGCCCCAACACACAGTCAAATTTCGTTCCATTCCTGCGTCACGTGCGTCGCGTGTACTCGTACACACTGGACTATCTCTGTCGTTTGTCTCCTTATCCGCTTGGTTTTTCTACCGTTCATCGTTATTTTACTTTTGTTAGTTGCTCGACGGACACTCGTGCATCCCTTTTTGGACGGATTAAATCGATCTGTGTCCTTCAAGGACCGCATCTCCCTTAATCGAGGAATTGCTTGGTTGGTTTTTGTTTAATGTGGTGCTCTTGGGAGGACATGTCTTGGGTTGACAATGTTGGTAAATTTTGAGGACATTTATTGTAGCAAAGATTTATGTCTGAGACTTTCGACCCTCGTTACCCTTCTGGAGGTACAAGTATTTGAGGTGTTCTTCTTCAATGTATTCTGCAATATTTTCCAACATCGATATATTTATTTTTTTTTATTTGATGCAATTAGAACCTCCTTATAGAGATTATTTTGTTGAATATATTAATTTTTATGGAATAAATATATTTCCAACATGTGGATGCCTATGAAGAAAAATAGAAGTAAACTGGGCAATAAACTCCTTTCTTCTTTTTGTCGTTTATGGAGAGCTTTAGGATTCTCTTTCATCGTAATCAATGACTCTTGAACATCAGTATATCTCCCTTTGAATACCCCTTAATCATACATGAACTACAACCACTTATATATCAACTGATCGACATAAACAACGACTTGTCAACCACAGATACAGATCCCAGATGCCTATGTAAAATTCATCACCCACCCATTTCCGCCTCAAGAATATTCCAGCGCCTCTTCGAGCACCAAAATGCAAAATAACCCTCCGATGTTCCTTTTCCTTCGCGAACCGCTCGTCCACTGTCACCCCTTATTGGCCACTCGGGGTGTCCTTTCCTCGCTCTTCCCTCTGCGCGGATTTCCCTGGCTCTGTCCGTGTCACGGCCTATGGCCAGGCGTTCTCGCTCTTCCCCATCGCGAATGACAAAACGCAAAGCCTAACCTGGCCGCGTCGCGCGTGTATAGCCCGAACGCCACTCAACTGTGGGAACTCGCATTGTGGACCACACGTGGCACGCGAGTATTACGGTGGCTCGTGGCTTCTATGTGCACTGGATGTTACCAGGGATGTACACCGAAGCGAGAGCGGGAGAGAGATGGCACAGTCGAAAGAGAAAGGCAGAGAGTGCGTGGATGAAAAGGGAACAGGGCGCGGTCCATTCCAGCGCATGCGATCCTAATCCCCGCGTCCATTCGACGTCCGGATCGCGAGTACGCACGTACTCGAAAATCACCCCCCTAAGCCCCTTACGCTGGGCGAAAAATTGTTCCGACGAATTAAGAGGAACGTATACACTCGCCGCTGACGGAATCCATCCGAGACGTGGACATCGGGGTGAAATTGGGGATTCCATTTCTCGACGTCGAGTGTCCTTTGTCCAGGGCCCTCGCGTGGTGTATGGGAATTTTTGTAAAGAACAGTGTTGACGAAATAAAGAGAGTTGGTTTCTTGGTCTTCGTTTCCTTTTGGCAGAAAGTGCTTTTTGAATGCATGAGATCCTGGAGGGTTGCTCGCTTTTGGTGAGGTTGTAAAGTAGAGGGTTGAAGACTGCTCTTGATGAAGTCTATGTGTAGATTATTTAATAATGCTCACTTTGTATTTCTTGTGTATTTCTTGGACAAAATTCAAGTTGAAGTAGAAAATAAAGATGTCAGGTTCCAAGCTTGATTTGTTCTGGTCTTTCCTTAAAATTAAGCATTATCATGATTTTCACAAGTAATTTTCAATCCACCAAGTATATTAGTTTTTATGTTAGGCAATAACGTAGTTTTATTGCGGCGAATTTAATTTTTCCATTGCCACAGCTTCCTTGGATGCACAAAAGCTTCTTTAAAGTACATCTGATTTCGCTTCACGAAATCCCAAGCAGCTTTATTGCGAATTCTCTGTATTCTATCAACGATGCGTATTAAACAGCGACGGTCTTTTGTCGTTCATGATACGAGCGAGACTGTAACGTCGATTTATATTACAAAGTAAAGCATCTCTCTCGTTTAAATTAAATTTTCTTGGTCGAACTCTACACGTTAGACTAGTTATTGTATTGCGAAACAAACGTTAACGTAACGTTTTATATTTATGTATATTATATTCATATATTATTTTCTTCCATTCCGAAAGCATTTTTGGAATCAGAAAATATCAACCCCCCGATGGCCGACACGTGGTCTATCTAACAAATATTTATCAATATTGAAGAGTTGCTCCATATTGAACATCCACCATAAGAGTCAACAATTTTAATGCAACGTAGCTATCAATCAATACACAAAACTGTGGTACAGTAAAAATTGTACATTGCCAAACGTGTCACTCCGACGCGCATTAATTACAACAATTTAGTACCTCGCGTATCATTCAACTCTTCTCAGAATTCTCGCCAATTTCGAGCCAGTTATTGTTCGATTAAAGACCGATAAAAAGTGTGCCCGCAGGTTGGTGAAGGAAACTACAAAAACGGTTTTGAAAATGAATTTCCACATTCTAATATCTCGACTGCGTGCGCGATGCGAGGAAGTTTGCTTACAAAGCAAACAACCACGCACCTGCTCGCTGCTTTTTTTCCTCCAGCGGGAAATACTCCGATGAAAAAACAGTTATTACTCTCGGAAAATAATAATATTTGTACCTGTTCCGATGCACGGCCAATTTAGTCGATAAAACAAACAGACCCGAAGCGGATTTCGCCTCAACTTACTTTTCAACTGGTTGCAAGCGCGTCGCAGTATCGCAACGCTTACGGAAACGTTTCATTCCTCGCTAATTAACGTTCTGCAATTTTCGTCTGCAAAGTGAGATCATCGTTTTATTATAGCAACAAGAATGGGGACCATTAGCGAAATGGCGCTGGTCAAACCGTGCGTAATTAAACGGAAATTGTATTGTTCTTCTGCTGGTCTGGGTAATGAGTTGAGAAGACGTCATTATTGGTAGTAATTTGGACGATTCGAGGAGGTATTGTGAACTGTAAGCATGTCTTCCGTTATGTAAGTCTAATTTAAATAGTAATAATAATTTTAGTTAATATTTGAAGCTGGGACGCCTAGCTTAGAGACTCAGACCTTTCACTATTGCATGTATACTTATGTTATGAGTTATTTACTATTAAAAGGAAATACTACATGGTTAATTAATACTTTTTAATAATTGATTCTTCTTACACTACTTTCTCTTCTGGTTTTATTTTAGCATTTGATTCAGACATAGACCTTACCACAATCATGGACCAAGCTCACAAAATTACTAACTAATTATCTGTATAACATGTTGGAATGAAAAAAAAACTTGATAGAAACAGTCTACAATCGAGCACTCGCTTCCTTTGAATTTTAACCCTTTAAGCTGGCAACGTGCGAGACTCGTGATACACAGTTTAAGTCTAACATGAAAAACACAAGTCAGACACGTCATATGAAAGTGCGTAAGGAATGTTTTACCTGATTATGGCAGACACGATCCTATAGTAAATCGTAGGTTAAAGGATTAAACCTCATGATCCACCTACCCAACTGGTCAATCTCTCCACCCCACCCAACGTCATTCGAGAGCTCCAAACACTACGGACGTTAACCCAAGCTTCAGAATAACATCTAAAACGTCAAAATTCCTGACGATTCTCCGCGGCGCTAATCCTCTAATCGCTTCAATCAACGCGCACGGGATTCCCCCGAGGAAAGTGACTTCGAACGAAGCAACCATCGAGCTTTAATTACTCTGAAAACACGAAACGAGCTCGTCCGACTCTAACCTCCTCGTTTTCCCGCGGCACGCGATTCCGTCGTCAAAGGGCCGAGGAACGCGATTCTTACGGCCGCCAATGCCAGACAGAGGCTGGATGAGGCGCGGATATTGCGACGCCAGTGCGAACGTGGGAATCCCCGGCTGCCATCCGCTCAGCCTCATTAATGATGATGTGCTTGCCACCCAGTTGCAGTCCCGCAGTCTCTTTCTCCCTCTGCGTCTCCCACCCTGACCCCAACCTAACGTATATCCTCGCACCCTCTACATATTTCAACGTATATGGCCGTAGCCTACGCGAAACTCCCGACCTCGTCTAGCCCTTCTCCCGCGATGTCTTGCCGTGGAAACCACCCCCGTGGTGGAAGCTGACGCCCTGGCCAGGCCACCTCGACGTGTTCACCCTCCCATTTCTGTCCCGGTGAATTCAACCCCCGTGCAGCCTGCTCGACCCACCTTGGCGTCGTCCAGCCCCACCAGCGACGGTATACAGCTCGTACATCTCCAGCCAGGACGTTCCACCCCCGCGTCCAATTCCACGCAACCTGCGCGGACTTTTTCGCTCCCACCGTTAAGTTCCCGGGTGATATTAATAGGAAACCGCCGGCCGCGGGGCTATTAAGGGATGATTTGTGATTCCTGATCGTCCTGGGTGAATCGGTTCCTTTGACACTACGGGGTGGGCGAGGGATGGCTTGATCCGCGAGAAGACCGAGTTTCTTGTGTAAATTAGGTGGAGGATGGCGGAGAGTCGGTTAGGTAGGATGGATCTTGATTTTGAAGGGTTGAAGGAGGGAGGGAATCGAGGTGGATTCGTTTGAGAAAGCATGATTGATTCGAGTGCGTTCACGTTTGAAGTTGAGGTGAGGGATTTTTCGTAAATCGTGGATAGTAGTGGTTAATTTCATATTGCACTACTTAAAATGTTTAGTTCGGAAACTAAAGGTACACGAATCGATATATTTGTCAGTTTTAGGTATTGTTTCTATTCTTAGTTTCGTCAATTTGGAAAAGTTTAGAATTAACCCTTTATGTGACAGGACTTCCTGGACATTTTTTTCACTTTTATTCTTTGAGTGAGAGTAGAAACTTAAAAATATAAAATTGTCGCCCCTTCCTTAGTGGTAACAACGAGTACCAGTGACCTATGAAAGGTTAAACATATTTGCTATATGTTACTGTTTATGCTAAATATTATTCAGTGTGCAGTGAGTCATACGTTTACTTTGAAATTATGTGATTTTACATGAATTGCAAGCAGAAAGACGAACCAGTCTTGGAAGGAACTGCGGACAGTGTTAGGGCAGACATGTTAGTCAGCCGTCGTACGGTCTGTGACTACTTGCAAGTAAACTCGACAGGCTTTACACTACATTATTGATGGTAGCATAATCTTTTTAATTCAAAACTGATATTTTGTCTCCTTGCAATACATAAGTGACGTTGCAGATAAGGTTCATTTGTTTAATCAAAATTTTTCACAACATTTTAATCATTTTTTCACTTACTCTAAATCTCTCTATTCTATATGAGTCATAATAAACAAGACATCTACTATCTCTACTAGGTTTAAAGATAGTAGAGCATTCATGGAACGTAATTCAACTCGTTCCGACGGACGAACGTTGCGTATATACTTTTCCATGAAGATCAATAGCACCTGAGTTCCAAAGCTTATCAATGTTTCTTGTTTTTAACCTTTTCGGTGCTCTGCGCGAGTATACTAGTCAAATTATTTTGTTCTTGTCGTGCTCAAGACGAATTAAATCGCATGAGCTTATTGTTAATGAGTTAATGAGTTACCTCGTCTTGAGCTCTTTTCTATTTAAAAAGCTCATGCGATTTAACTCGTCTTGAGCACGGCAAGAACAAAATAATTTGACGAGTATACTCGCGCAAAGCACCGAAAAGGTTAAAACTGATAACACTCTTATTCTTTGCATATTCCACTCAATCCTAATACCTTTGAACTTCAACTTTCTGAATCTCGATCTCAAATAATTTCCGTACATTTCTGAATAGAAAATGTAATGTAGTAAAATGTAATGTAATGACATTTCCTTCAAAGTACTCGCGTTTAGAAATTATTTCATCAGAGAAAATGAATAGCGACGATGACATTTCCATCCAACCTAGTTCCAAACAATATTTTCATGGACTCGGCGATCGTGTCGGGCGGCACATTTTTTTTGTTGACACAGAATTTAGCTAATTACGTCTTGTTTATTCAGGAGAACCTACAACCCCGAATTCAATCCCGCGCGAGCTTCTTTGCTCCCCCTATTAAGCACTAGGGTGGCATAAATAGAGCCATTGAAGATGGCACTCCACCATCGAGAGATCATTCCCGATTGTATCGCGACAAGTATCTCAAAGATCGATCACTGCTGGGCATTTAGTAGAATTTAATCTCAAGATTAGGATGTTTCACTTCACTGAATGATACAGTAACAATTCAGATCTGAATAAAACATTCCTGCATCAATCAATATCAACACGAAGATAATATAAGTTCGTCATGACTGATGTTTAGCAGTGCAACATGAACGTGGCCCGAGGAAACCGAAGCCTCATTCGATGCACTCCGACAAACAGTCACCGATTGGATCACCTGTACACCGGCCTGGCTCCAGCTATATCCTATCATCTCACAGGTAATTAACATGTTAAAAAATACTCGAAATTCAGCTGTAGGATACATATCTCCAACAGAATCAATATTTGTTTATATTTCAAGATTGTAGCAGAATTTTAGAAAAATGTAACTTGTTACTTTCAATCTTGAAATGATTGGATCTTGGAGACTAATGAAATCGTAATGACTACAGGAGATTCAGATGCGACCAGAGGTTCACACCTTACCCACGACCAGTGGGTCTGGTTCAGAAACCACCAGAGGACTCCCAGTCCCCTGTGCCACTGGCTCTGTCTCATTCTCCTTCGACCACGACCCTCTACTCGGCGCCCCCGACCGTCGCCCTGGCACCGCAACCACCCCTTCTTCAGATACTAATGTCCGCCGAGAAGTGTCAGGTAAGTAATTCAGCTCAATTTGCTCGGCTCGGTGTTTCCCCTTTGCAAACTTTATAACGGCAACCCCGTTAAATCCCGACGCTCTCGCACAATGGACTGAAACTGAGCGATTTCGTCGCATTCTCCGTTCTCGGTTTTGGTTTACTTCCAGTCAAAGTAGAAACGACCGCAGTCGGAGGAGCTTTTAACGAATGAATTATTTATTTGTAGTGGCGTTCGTCAAATCTTCATGGACATTGCCTTATCCTTTCGCATTGTTTATGCTATTGGTTTGGTTACTTTATATTTTGTCGACGATATAAGGGGTCTTTTAGGGTTTACTTTTTAATAACAAGAAACGCCTGTCATCGTGGAGGACTTGGTTATATTTTGTCATAGTATGTTTTGTACAGTTCTAACTTCTCGTATTCTGAAGATGTCGACGAAGTTCAAAATAACACCTTTCTGAATCAATATAGCAATGGCGTAGCTTGATTTATCAACCAAGGAAGATACTTTCGAATTATTTCTTTATTTATTTCGTTTCGTTGAAAGGATGAAGACGTTTTCGGTTACGATGTTACTGATATTACAGTTCACCGATGCCAGAGTTGGGCAAAATGTAATCAAGCTAATGAGTAATTAATAACCACGGCTAACGAAAAACAGGAATAATCAACGCGAATGCAATCATCGGATACGTTTAACTTATTAATCGTTAACCACGATATGATTACACTTTGAATTACGGCTGATTTAACAAAATAAATATCGAAAGTGATAAAGTAGCTGAGAAATGTACAGACGCTAAACGAAAGTACGCGTGAAACGTAATTGTACATCGGTTAAATCGCAACTTTTGTACATCACTCGGTAGTAAAAAAATATTTTCAATTTGCAAGGAACTCGCATGGAATGCACGACTGCAACCGGAATCCGAATATTCCCTGGAGCAAACAGAAACCAGTCACAATTCGACGGGGACTTTGCAAAATCTAACTCCCATTCGGGAACTATTACAGGTAACGAAAACTGTTTCAAGAAACTTGACGATCTGTCGCTTAACTAAATGTTTACGTAGGATGTGGATATGGTTCAGAGAGTATTCGAATTACTACTAAGATCAAATAAAAATAAGAGAAACGAAAATCGTCTCTTTCACGTCAAATTACGCTCGACGAAGAAGAAGAAGACGTGCTCGTATATTTCAGGAAACAACAGCTCGATTACTGTTCATGGCCGTGAGATGGGTTCGCTCTCTGCCACCCTTTTTGGCGCTCTCGAAGAACGATCAATTGTTGCTACTGGAAAGATCCTGGACGCAACTGTTCCTCCTTCATCTCGCCCAGTGGTTCATATCCTGGAATCCTCCTGGGCTACTGGAGGACGAACAAATACGTGGAAGGCTACCGAAAGACGAAGCATCGACGAATCAAGATTTAATTACCATCCAGGTGATTAATCTCTGCGCTTTCAAAAAAATGTGTACTCATCTCGTGTCGTTCTTAATGATACCACCTTGAACAATTCTCTCTTTATCGTCCTGCTTTAATTAATACATAGAAAATCGTTTTAATTACTCAATTATTCGTATTCAATTAGACGAAGACTATTTAATACTGTGTATTTTTTTCCCCAGTCCATAATATGCCGTTTCAGGCAACTCGCCCCCGACGTCGGCGAATGTGGATGCATGAAAGCAGTCGCCCTGTTCACTCCAGGTGATATATCCAATTCAAACCAACATTTTACAAATAGAATTACATTTCTCCAGCATTAAACACAGAATACCCCACTGCAATCACCAATAATCACTCGAAAATAAAATGCAAATCTAGCTTTCTCAAATGTCACACGAGCGAATGAGTTTTATTTATAAGGGTGCAAAGTCGCAGTAATTGATCTGTAATCAGAGATGGGCAAAACCCTAGACTTCGAATAGATCTGAAGTTTGCCGATATGTTTGTTTCGTTTCCTTTTTTGGAAAATATTCAAAAGAAGAAACGAGGCAAACATGTGGTGGGAAAAATGACCGCTCCTTGCAGGTCTTAATAAAAACACAACTATTTAATACTCCGTCGCACCTTGCAGACCGAAGTTTCCTCATTCACGCTTCGCATTCGATTGCTTGACTGCGTTAAAGAAAAACGCAGCCAAGCTCATTCTCCGAACATCCACACATACATGTACACAAGTAATCCCTTGAAACTAAACAGTCTATGCTGTATCTTATAAATTAAACACATCGTCGACCTCTTGACGTGGTGTCTACCTCGTCGCCTGACTTGCGACACCACAAACATGTTGCCAAACTTCAGATTTATTCGAAGCCTAGAGTTTTGCCCATCACTGTCTGTAATAGATGTCCAACTGCGATTGAAATTCCTTCTTCATCCCCAAGTGGCACGAATGAAATTTGTCCGCAGAGACGGAGGGTCTCCAGGCCGTCGAGTCGATCAGGATGTTACAAGACCAGGCCCAGTGCATTTTGGGGGATTACACGACGTCTCGTTATCTTCAGCAACCAGGCAGAAGCGGGACGCTCATGTACCTGGTCGGTTATCTGAAATCCGTCGCCTCGAAAACGGTCGAGCGTTTGTTTTTCCACGAGACCATAGGCGAGATTCCCATCTCCCGTTTGTTGGTCGACATGTGCCAGATGTGAGAAGCCACGCGAACCCCTAACCAAACGGCGACGAGTATTTCGTTGAATTTCGCGCAGCTTTCCAATGCTCTTTCGATTTTCAACGAAAGATTATGAATTGGGAAAGTTTTGGAAGTCTGTGGCTGAAGACTGTAACTATAGGTGTATGAAAAAGAATGATCGATCTCTTTGCGATCGTCGTGGTCCCTTCGAGGCTACGCGAGCTGCAATATTGCTGGTTAGCACTCGCGACGCTTTATTAGCGATATCATTTGCAGTAGCACGACGTGTAAATTACGTTTTATAGATACGCAGTTTTCGGAGAAACCACTGCCACAACGACTGTAAATGATCATTCGGTTGAACGAAGTCGTGTACGAGTAATGTTTGTAAAGTACTTGAAAACAATCGTTCGATCTCTTTGTACCATCAGACTATTTATTGCGAATATTGAACAATGCATATCAGAATCTTTTCGCATTTCTCATCGTCGGTAGCAGTTTTCTTTACTTGTACAGTTTGTTTTGTAAATATGTATGTTTTTTAGAGAGACTCATACTTCGAATTAGAGAAATGGGATGAAGAAACGAACGTTGTTTAAATGTTAGAATTCATCGAGGAAGAACGTATTCAGATTGTGTTTATTTTGTTGCATAATTGTGTAAGCATTTTATTTTTCGAGTTTCTTGTGTTTAAACGAATGTTATGATCGATGGAGGCCCCTGGAATTATACGTAGTAAGAACTGTACACTTTCTATGGAAAATACACAAATGTAAAAGTTAAACACATACTGAAAACCTCGATTACTCATACAATTTGGAAATGTATAAAATATTTCAATCCATAGTTTTGTTTATTTCTAAGTATTCGAATAATCGAGGGTATATCATTATTATTAATATGAATCAATTAAGTGTTTTATTTGAAAATTCTCATATTTTAGTTTTCAAATGTCTAAACGTGTTTCAAGCATACAATAGAATATTATCTGTCTACGTCAATGTCTTACATATCAACGTGATCTCTTTCTTCTTCTTTTGTAGATTACATTATCTAGGTGTTATTAATTGTAATTTAACAACTACGCATTGTACTCTAAGCTTCGATATATGACAGCGTTTTATTGTTTCACAGTTATGTTTTATACGTGATTTTATTTTATGATAACTAATTACTATTTGTTTATTCGTATGATATAGCATTTGTTATTGTATTTGTTTCCAAGTCCCAGACATCAATGTACTTTTTGTAAAATAACAGATTTCTGTTTCGTAGGCCAGCTACTGTGTTTATACAATGCTAGCAAAGCAATTGTTTATACGAACTCGCGTAAGCAACGGACGAGCGAAACGAAATTGTAAAAAGCAGTAATTACAATTAGTATTAATGGTGCTTTCCCTATCTAATCCTTCGTCAGTGTACAAATTTGACATTTCATTCATTAAATTAGTTTTTAAACGATGCAGTCCTTGTCATAACTATCATCTCCAATACATGTAAGGTGTACATATTAATAATACTTTAAGACATTGTTAAACTGTTATTGTAATAAAAAGAAAAGTAAAAAGTTTCGCATCGTAGTTCAAACAAAGTAACTATCTTAATAGTTTATGCGATGATATATCTCTACATAGTATAAAATAAAATCTCTGGTAAGCATCTATCTGTTTATTTCGGCTAATCTTCAGAACCACTTGACTAGTAAACAAAAATTGATCTACAAATGCTTCTAATGGCACTTATATTAAGTAAAAAGACATAAAAAGACATTCAAATTTCCCGCAGAAGTTGGTGTCGCCATCTAGCGTTAAAGAGGCCGAACTAATTTCGGAGTTTGATCAGCGCCTCTATCAGGAAAACGCTCAAGTTTGTCCTCGAATAATTCAAATTATCACCGCTAGATGGCACTAATTCCAGTGTATTTACCGACATGTTGGTAATGTACCAACAGACATCGGTAAATACTATGAAATGGCGCCATCTAGCAGTGACAATTTGAACTATTTGAGGACAAACTTGAGCGTTTCCCAGATAGAGGCGCTGATCAAACTCGGAAAAATAGTTCGGAATATTCACCGCTAGATGGCTTTTCATTTGAGAGAAAATACTGGGAACTCACAAGAGAAATTTTGACAGTTTAAAAGTCTAAAAGAGAAGGGTAATTCCATAATGATATAATATTTTAAATAGAGTAGGACAATCCCTATATGCAAATTCCCGCCTCTAACTGACTTCCGCCAAAAAGTACCCGGTTGTACCTCTATGGAAAAGTATAGTTCGTATTTTCCAATATGGACGCATCCATAGCTGGTGTCTTCGAAGCATGATTGTGTATTTTAACCTAACTTTTTATGTGTAAACATTATTTTTTACGTGTAGTAAGACGAGACAATGGTGCACAGTAAAATATTTGTAAAGAATCGCGCATTAGGATATGTCAGTAATCACATTCCCCTCGTGACAAGATATATTGAGAGGCGGAAAGAGAATCTTATAGTAACATGCGTTGGAAATGCGTTTCACACGTACGGCTGTTCGCATTTTACACTTCTCAGTGTGTCAGGAACCCATCCAGGTGAAATTACGTGTTTGTCAGGGGATTCCTATCATATTTATACAGCATGTGAAAATGTCATCTTTGCTTGGCGAAGGGGAACAGAGATAAAGCACGCTTACAGAGGTCACGAGCACACTGTGCATGCCTTATTGCCTTTTGGGCCACATTTAATATCTGTAGATGAAGGTAACAATGTTAAAGTGTGGGATATCAAATCAGAAGAGCTAAGTTTGGAACTTAACTTCAGTGACAATCTTTTCAAAATAACAACATTGATACATCCCAACACTTATATAAACAAAGTATTATTTGGAAGTGAACAAGGCCAATTACAGTTGTGGAATCTCAAGGTTGTTAAATCAATTTATACATTCAATGGTTGGAGGACACCTATAACTGCACTTGAACAAGCTCCTGCAATAGATGTTGTAGCTGTTGGTTTGAGTGATGGAAGGATTATATTGCACAATCTAAAATATGATGAAAGTCTTTTTGAATTGGTACAAGACTGGGGCTCTGTGATATCTATTAGTTTCCGTACGGATGAGTATCCAATTATGGCCACAGGAAGTTTGGATGGTCATGTTGTATTTTGGAACTTAGAACAGCAGAAAGTAGAGAGTCAACTTTACAAAGCACATTTTGGTGCAGTGACTGGTTTAAAATATTTGCCAAATGAGCCACTGTTGGTGTCATCATCACCTGATAATTCTTTGAAACTATGGATATTTGATTTAGCTGATGGTGCTGGCAGACTTCTAAGAATCAGAGAGGCTCATGCAGAACCACCTACTGCAATTCGTTTTTATGGAAATGATGGCACAAGTATATTGACAGCTGGAAGTGATTCTTCATTGAGAATATTCTCCACAGTTACAGAAATATTAAATAAAAGTTTGGGCAGAGCCTCATTTAACAGAAAAGCTTCAAAAAAGAAAGGAAGGACTGCAGATGACCCTTTGATAATGCCACCAATAACTGAATTTGCTGCAGAAATTACAAGAGAAAAAGAATGGGATAATATTGTGGCAACACATTCTGGCTTGGGTACAGTTACCACTTGGTCTTATAATCAAGCAAAAATGGGAGAACACAAATTATTCCCAGAAAAATTTAAAGGCAATCACAATGTTGTAGCAAGCAGTGTATGCTTAACAAAGTGTGGGAATTTTGTTGTTATTGGTTATAATACAGGCCACGTAGAAAGATTTAATATACAATCAGGACTTCACAGAGCTACTTATGGTGATGATAAAGGTGCTCATAAGGGTCCTGTAAGAGGTGTAATGGTGGATCCTTTGAATCAAACTGTTGTTACAGCTGGAAGGGATGCTTTTATAAAGTTTTGGGATTTTAAGCCAAAAAAAGGTAGATAAAATTTACTTGGAATGTTACAAAGAACAATGTTATGTTCCTCAACATGTTCTTGTAAATTCAATTCATTATGTTATAATTTCAAGGAAACACAGAGCCAAGAGCAAAACTAGCAATGGATGAACCAATTGAGTGGCTGAGGTATCACAATGAAAACTCTCTGATAGCTGTAGCATTAGAAGATTTTAGTATTGTATTAATTGATCTCGATACAAGACGAATTGTACGACGTTTTGAGGGACATCAATCGCGAGTAACAGATGCGTGTTTTAATCCAGACTCAAGGTGGTTAATAACAGCATCTATGGATTGTACAATCTGTACATGGGATATTCCATCTTCAAATCTAATAGATATTTTTCAGGTATGTATTTGTGGACATTTGAATCTTAAGTCTATTATTAGTACCATATATTATCGGAATGTGACACTAGGTTCCAGAAGCATGTACATCTTTACATTTTTCTCCGACGGGAGAATTCCTTGCCACGACGCATGTATGTAATGTTGGGATTTATCTATGGTCAAATCGAACTCTTTATTCTCATATTTCGCTGAAAGCCGTAAACAGAGATGATCCGGTTCCAATGATCGGTCTTCCGAACACTGTAGTAGAGGTTATCGATCTCGATATTGACGATCTTAAGATTGAATCAGAGTCTGACTACGTTTCCCCACAACAACTTCACGATGACCTTATTACAATGTCCGGGTTAGCTCATTCAAGATGGCAGAACTTACTCAACATAGATATCGTTAGAAGAAGAAACAAACCAAAAGAACCACCCAAAGCACCAGAAAGTGCCCCCTTCTTTTTGCCAACGATTCCATCGTTAGAACTCAAATTTGATTTCTCGGACGTCCAAAATAAAGACACAAACAAAAAATTGATGACTCATCCAAACCTACAGAATCTTACGATTTTCAGTAAATCCCTACTATCTGTCGAGAACGACAAATTTGAAGATATTTTTGAAAAATTGAAATATATGAGCCCGAGTTCGATCGATTTCGAAATTCAATCACTATCGATCGATGAAAACACGGCGAGTACCTTGTTGCTTCGTTTTATGAAAATGATACATTATATGATCAAACAGAAAACTGATTTTGAATTGGCACAAGCTTACTTAGCCGTGTTCTTAAAGTGGCACGGAACAGCGATAACAGAAACCGAATCGTTAAGAAATTATTTAAGTACGATACAAGAAGCGCAATCGAAAAACTGGTTTTTATTAAGAGATAAATTGTTTTATAATCTTAGCGTTGTACAAGCTTTGAAAAAAATGTAATATATTTTGTGATAATAAAAAAAACGAGTTATTGTTTTACATGTTTTTAAATGCGCGCTGAAGAAACACTAATTTTATGGAAATATCTGATTTATTATACCATTTTACATATTTAAATTTAATGATATCACACTTAGAAAATACACTATACATTTCCAACTTGCAATTATTCTTTCAATAAAAATTCGTATCTTACGTTTAATGAGCTATACTACTGTGATTCCAAAAAAGACTGCAATCACAAATATGTGTACAAATATAATTAAAAAAAATAATTGTATTTGAGTGTAGCAGTATATACATTGCAGATTATAAATATTGAGGTACAAAAATTATTCTCTGTATGCAAGGAAATTGCATAACTGTTCCTTTGTTGCAGACTCTAGAGTCAATTCTCCAATATAAGCTTCAAAGTTTATAACAATTCTGTAAAGGCTTCGTTTTATTGCACCATACAAAGATTGAAAAATTTGTTGAATAAATTTCTCTTCCTGTGTTTTTGCCATAATATTTGATTTTTGTAATTTATCAAGAGCTTGTTTCAATGTAATTAACGTAGTAATTACAAGCGGTAAATCCTTTTGTGCGATCCCGTAGGAATCTTCGCTTATTGATGATACAGATAAGGAAGACATTGCTTCAGCAGCCCAAACAATTGATTGTCCATTAAATAAAATGTGACTCACTTTGCCACCTTCCATTTCACCAAAGATGTAAGCAATAAGAGGTTTAGAAAGCAAGTATATGAGAAAATTGTTCCACTTCGTTTTTATGAATTTTTGAATAAATAATTCATTATCATCATCTTTTTTTATATCAATTTGTTGAGTAGATGTTAGTGTTTCCTCCTTTACTAAGCTGCGCATGCGGTAAACGTATTCCTTCTGAAATATATTACCCTTTGTTATCACACTTGTGTTTGGTACACATGATGGTTCTGGAATTTTTATGCATGCTGCATTAAGATCATCAGAAAATTTCTTCATATATCCAATACATTTTTCTACAATGCAGTTCCAATTGTAAGGATGACCACCAGGTTGACTCAATGTAAACAATATGCTTCTTCTTGCCTTTTCCTTTTGAGCCACAGTGACTAAATCCAAATAACCCAAGTGCTGCATTATTGGTATTTTGTCCATGGACAATGCTTCGGGAAGAGTTACTCCAGAGTTGTCAGTATTAAATACATTGCTTTGTTTAAATTCAAAAGGAACCCATTCAGTCAAATGCAGATTAAATAATAAATAAGTGCTGTCAATCGCCAACACAAATATCAATTGGTACAACCACAAATGGAAGATCAATGGCAGATTTATTAATCTAGGAATACTATTCAATGGTTCACTTTCCAATTCTGCAGATGCTAAGAATAATATCACAGAACGACAATAGGAACCCATGAAATAATAAACAATTAAGTAGTATAATGTTGGCCACACACATCTAGCCATTAAAGATGGTAACAGTGTGCATAGTTCTGTTTTAAAACGATAGAACTTTGACATGGGTATAACAGGAAATTTTAAGTAGTTCACACGGAGTATGCTAATCTTTAAGAAAAAGTATAGTCCACTCCAAAATCCACTTAAGAACAGAAAATAATGTTCTTCTATAAGGCATGTCCCATAGACTATAGTGCATTCTCTCGTTAAAAAGCTGTATGTCCCTCCTTGGACTGATAAATGCAACCAAACAAGAAGGCCACCAATGATGATGTGCAGAGCACCCAATAAGATGTTTTGAGACGTGAATATTTTACGAAATTTTGCGAATCTGCTTTTCAAGTAAGGCGGAGTGTTCGAGTAACTTTTACTACAAATAATTCCTTGGAAGAACGTGACAGTAGCGAGAACGCAGAAATAACTCCACATTCGTAACGAGGTTATTGCTGCCCATGTGTTTTGAAACCACGATGCATAGTCTGAGTTTAAATTCGTGATTAAAAACAAACATGACACAAGGAAAAACTGTACCGCTATGCTGGAGATTATAGCTAAGAACATCCTCTGCATCAATAATTCTTTGCATCCTTTCTTATTCGTCTGCATCATTTTCTTTACTTGTGTCGGTTAACCTTCGCTTTCTTGATGAAACTTTATACACTGTACAAATCGAACTTCTATGAAATAAACTGGTACACTGGGAGGTGCTTTACGAAAATGCAAAATATTACATTAACTTGTTACATATCTTCACCATTGCGACTGTTATATATGCATTGTTATACAATAACAAACGAAACACAAACTTCGAAAAGCCGGTATATGCATTTTCCGTTACGATAGGTACATTCGGAAAGCCCACCGTTCACAGAGCCGCTCATTGAACGGATCTGGTGGCGCCATCGGCGGGAAAACGCCCAAGTTTGTAGTAAAAAATGGAGTGTCGATAAAAGATCGATAGCTGCATTCAAATAATAAAAATAAATGATACATTCTTGCATGAAAACGATAAATTGGACATAGTAATATATTAATATTGACATATTAATATATTATATTGTTATAAAGTAAAGAATTTATGATAAATAAAGAATAATTGCTTAAAAAATATCAGTGGCGGGATCTTATAAAAACAGCGGGAACTATCTCGACTACAAACTTGGGCGTTTCTCCACCGATGGTGCCACTAAATTAGTATTAATATAATTCAGTGATTGGCTGTTACCAGAGAGTTGTGTTATAATTATGTGGGATAGATTCTTAAGCGCAATTTGTTTTTTCTTTCGAAATATAAGCGCTTGCTTGTCATGTTTTTATTGAGTAAATATTGTATTTATCGTCACGTGTTTATTGAGTTTTCTGTAGTTCTATTTTATACCCTATAGATCTAGTAACGAAATGTAAGTCAAGTACTTGATACATTTTCGAACACGAACAGGAACTATTCATTATTCAACGAAGGTTGCCTTACTAGTAACGTCTGTAACTATCCCGCATGTCATTTTCAATGCGCCTATATAAATATATAGTATAAACAAAATGGATTAAAGGTCCACAAATATTAGTTTTTGTTATTTTATGGAACTGTTGATCGACCATCGTCATGTGGAAGTGCCATAAATGTGGAAAACCAGTGTACTTCGGTCAGTTCCAATCGTCGCATATATTAAAAAGGCGTACTAATTTTGACAAGTACCGTTTCCTGTCATTAGAACAAATTGATTTGTTTTTTTGTTTGGTTGAATGTCATGAAACTTGTATATTTTTCAAATATAAGAACTATTCGATAAATAACTTGTGCATGTATCCGTCAAATATTTCGTTGTTAATAAAAACATTATTTTTCTAACTAAAAGAGCAATGCAAACAATGTTTATTTTTTGTTGTCATAAATTGGCGAAGATTTCCATTTAAATATTAAAGAGAAGATGAATAATATGTGTAAAAGTTGTAGTACATTTGTATATTTTAGATATCAATCCAAATTAATAATGTTATATGTTCTCATTATTTTTAATTATGTAAATATTTAGTGAAATATGTGAAAAATAAAATATATTATACCCTGAATGTACCCTACATTATAAAAGTATTTATGTAATTCGATGAAGCATTTAAAGAATTATATATCTTTAGCTGAACGTAAACAATCATTGGGATATGATTGGCATCCAGAATGTTTACGTTGTGAAGAATGTGGCAAACGTTTAAATCCTGGCCAACATGCAGAGGTGCAGTAATCTTTTACTCTAAAGTTACTGTTATAATATCATAATATTGCTGATTTATTTTGAAATACAATTAAAGTGTATTTAATGTATACATTATTTAATAGCATAAGGGTGTTCCATATTGTCATGTACCATGTTATGGAGCACTCTTTGGACCACAATTATTTGGTCATGGAACAAGAGTTGAATCGCACACAAGTTTTGGAAAGAAAGAAGCTAGACCATCATTACCCAGGTATGGCATAGATTAAACATTAAACTAATTTTGTATTTAAAATTACTATAACAACTAAATTTCCTTGTTTTCAGATCTCACCTAGAGTCGAAACTGAAAGTTTTCAATCAATATTATGAGGGCAAGAGTGGGGGATTCAGAAGTCGCGAGGTGAAGACAATTTTTATTGCAGCTTTTGAATTCAGAAAAATATGAAGCAAACAGATAATTATGATTTGTTTCATTCAGGTTAATGGACGATTGATATTAGAAGGTGCACTCCGAATTTACTGGGGTGTCCGCGGAGTAATCCATTTAAAAGAAGACGATGATCAGCGTACAGTCGTTACCGCTCGGAATAGAAACTCGTGCAGACGCAGCGTTTCTGATGTTCGTATATGTAAGAATATGTGTCCAATATAAATTTCATAAATCACTATATCTTCTCCCTTTTTATAACAGAGTATAGAAGATGAGACTAAGGAGGATAATCCGGTGAAGAGTACACCCGAACAGGACACAGAAGCTGAAGTAAAATCTGTTCCAACTTCACCAGATCACCTTAAAAGTCTCACTTTGCCAATGAAATTAGATGTTAAAAATATGGAATGGGATGAATTGGATGAACTCCTTCAGGTCGAACGGAAAGTCGAAGACGGCAATAAATTATACCAGACGATGCCCGAAAATCTGCCGTCGATAAGTTCGCAAAACAGCGCGGACGCGTTACCGCTCTCTTCTCAATCCAGCCTGGACAAGTCCGATTCCTGTGAGAATTCAGAAACCAGTAGCCCTAATCATCAAGCCAACCGCGGGAATGACAGTAGTGTAACCAGTACACCAACGCATAGTATAGGTAGCTCTTCCAGTACCGATACACCTGTCTACCATGGAACGCCAAATCGAAACGGAACTCTTCGGAGAGTGGAGTATTTCGATAGTTTGGAAAAGAATATACCTGGGAACAGAACTATTAGCACCGACGACAGTTGGATAGAGAAGGGACTGAATCGATCTATGTCCGGACCAGACTGTCTTCAAAGACATCGAACGGATAGCGATACGGATTCCGTGAACTCTCTTCAATTTAGAGAAGACGACAACATGACAATGTCCACCGACAGCGGACTAGAGGTATGTAACCCCTCGTAGTAGGGATGGCGCTTGGAATGAGATAGTATTTTAGGATAACGTTATTTTTTCGTGCATTTATTTCAGTTGGACGGTGTAGTTTTACGACGAAAACAAGGGTCTACTGCGATTAGACGTCGTCCTGGCGGTCGACGCCAGTCCCGTAGTCGTTTACGACGTCGTTGTTCGATCAACGGACACTTCTATAATCGCGAGACCAGCTTTTTCACACCACCGCATGGATCTCAAATGTCCGTTTGGATCACGAGCCTAGTAAATACTCAAGAAGTTATCAATCTCATGTTGGACAAGTATAAAGTCGACGCTAAGCCGGACAATTTCGCATTATTCGTCGTCCGCGATAATGGCGGTGAGTTGAATTAATAATTTCAAAAGCATTCGAAATGACAAAGTCGTATTCTAAATCAATTAAACGAATGTTTTTTTTTTTTGTTATTCTAGAACAAAGAAGATTAAGAGAGGACGAGTATCCTTTGGAAGTTCGCGTAGTGCTGGGTCCACACGAAAACGTTGCGCGACTCTTCTTGGTGGACAAACTGTCGACACCGGAAATCAGCTCTGACGTCGCGCAATTTCTTAACCTCTCTTTGGCAGAGTGTCATGGCATTTTGCAGCGCTATCATTACGAGGAGGAACGTCAAATTCTTGTACTAAAGGAGAAGTACGTTTCGATGACACATGTGTATCTTAACAATTAATGAGTGCAATAGAACTGACGTTCTATTGTTTTGTTTTAAATTTCCAGATATAAGGAGATGCGACGGAGAATACGACAAAGGATGGAAGAGCTGAAGGTCCGGCTGTAGTTAGTACGTATACTTAACGAATACTTGAATACCCATATCATTATTTTTCTATTAATCCACTCTTCAAAATCGTTCTTTTTTTTTTCCTTTTTTTATAAGTTATTCACTGTGAAAAATATTTGGTCGTTCTCAAGGTATGTATTGTATTAATGATACGTAATCCTTAATCCATGACTTATTTGAACATTCGAGCGTAAGAGTGGAATATATTGATTTACGTTCGAGTGTATAGAGCGATAACATACTAACATCTAGCTTAAAGACTTGTTATTTCATTATCGAGTTGTAATCATTATTTGCATCTTTGCTGCATTTATCTATACGTGCAGTTATTACAGAATCATTCAGTGCAATCTAATTAGAAATTTATATATCCAAATGACATATTTTTTAAGTCGACTGCGCCTTCTACGAGGACACGCGGTCATATTAGCTGTTGTTTAACATTACTTCGTCTAAATTGCCATTTGCTAATTGTTATGTGTACAGGATGGGGTGTAATTCGTGCTGTAATTGAAAATGGAATCTTTCTTTGCACTAAATTGATTCATAAGTCGGGGATAACATTTTTCTATTATAGGCTTTCATTTTGAGATAATCGGGTAATTAGATCGTCATTTCTCGTTAGACTTAATGTTTGACAAGGAATCATTCGCCTTCCAGCCGAGTCATGATTATTCTCCACCCTATACAACGCTTTCGATTATTTGCATGATCAGTGAAGACGAATGAAATCATTGTCGTAGTTTAATAAAAAAGGCGATAAAATATCTGTGTATTAGATAGACACCAATATTAAGTCAATTCACGATGACTTTCGATTGAAACGAAGAGGAATTTTTATGTATAATTGTCACTGTTTAGAATATGCAATTATTAACACAATGCTGTCCAACTTTTCACCGCGTGAGGACCGTGTTCTTCTAAATTTTGTTTTCACGTAGGTGCCAAAAAGAAATTATTGTATATTGAATGGAAATAGAATTTTAACGAAGAAATTGTTGACTTTAAAATGAAAATATTAAAGAAAACGTAACGTTTTAAAAATATATGTATATGTATATATCGTCACAGGGTGAGTTGTCTAACACGAGAATCGCAAATATTTATATTTCTTCTTGATAATAAAAAAAAAAAAAAAGAATTCAAGACAAATTTAAGCATTTGTAATTTTTATCTTACATTACTCACCCTTTGTATATGGATGTATTGCCTATATGGAAATGGTTATAAACAATCGTACCTTGGGATACATTAGTTGGACAGCTCCGATCGAATCCATAGACTGTTATTATCCAATAGCAATTTCCGACAATTGTCACTGCCACAGTTGCTAGATTATTAACGAGAATTTCATTTACGATAGTAAGATAGTAAGAAAGGGATTGCTTTCAACATAAGTGAACTTCCAGAATTCGTTTCGAAAGGTGTTTCAATTAATCGAGTCACGAATAGTCCACAGTTTTTGAATGTAATTTTAGAAAATGAATTTTAATCGTACGGCGATCGTTTCGCAATTTTATTGCTGGTTAGCGATTCTGATTAATCGTAGCTATAACATAATCGCGTTCGTCACGTTGGGAACTTCTACGCGATCGACTTTAAAACATTCTTCCTGCATAACAAACGATCATAGTTTACTATGAAATCTATTTAGATTTCGATTTACGATCTAATTATTAGTGTAATTAAAATTATAACGCAATACAATTCAATACTTTCTTGACTAGATTAAGTATGAGTCGTTCTTGTGTTATTTTGTTTAATGATCTATTTTTTATGTAGTTTTTTTCTAAGCATTTTCTAATTTTCTGATTTTACACTATTGGGTTATAAAACATGAAATGTTCATTAGTTTAGACGGAAATAAAGACACTTCTCCCGAAAAAATTATTGATAAGTAAAACTTCGAATTTTATACAAGGTGGTTCTAAATTTTATATTTGAAACTGTAGTTTTTAAGAAAAGGTTGCTGGGAGATGAATCTAACGAGTATATCGAACATGACAAAATTTTATAGTCATTAGGTAAACAATGTAAATTGCTTCATTGTTCTCAGACACTTTTGTGTCAACATAAAAATGTAAGTTAATCTTTAATTTAATTTTATCAGTTTATATGAAAATATTACAGAAGTGTCTTCAAGTGAATATTTCATATGTCACCACCCAGTGTGTAATTTCAATTGAAGCAATAAAAATTAACATGATCGTACCATGACCGACATTTATAAGATCCAGTTATTAATTGTAATTTAATATAATTTCGTTTTTAAAATATCTAGTAAAAATGATTTGTACGTTTACTAATTGAATGGTAACTTGCAAACACTATGGGGAATTGATCTACTAAGATTGTACCCACATGAATTAGAATGTTTAGTAAGTTGTTTGACGATAAGACCGCAGTGTTTCGTTGACATTATACGGCATTCCGATTTCACGCAAGAACGAACAATCCTGATGTATTTTTTGATGAATTTTTAGAGAATTCTTTGTATTAGAGTGTCTCGAAACGAGTGTTGTGTGATACAGTTTGCTAAATCGTGAGAAACCGTGGAAAATAAACACAGTGTTCTGTGCGCTATTGATCGGATCAAAATCAATTGGCTACTTAAGAACATGGCATGGCCATCCCCACCACAACTCTGCCTATTAAACAAAAAAGTGAACGAGTCTGTATTCACCACTTGCATCGAGATATTCAGTATGTCAGAGTTTCTAGCAGCTGTTATGTATCTGAAAGACTTCTAATTTCCGTGTGTAGACGTGGTCCAGATAACTGTGAGTACTTATGCACAATTACGATTGTACAGTCACATACTTAATATCGAACAGTGTAAATCGTTTCTTTGTTCTCCCCTTGAAAAATGTGTACAGCAAAGGTAAAATGCACCTTTCAACAAAAAGGTGCAAGGTCCATTGTGACCTTTGTTTACGACAATAGATAGCGTTCGTGTAACCATAATTTTAAGCTAGTCACAGTTTTTGAATAGTCACACTCAGCGGGATGTCGCAAGAGCGTTAGCGATTCGAGTTATTTCAACGAGAAAGTCTGGTTTTATTTTAATAGAACATCTTTTAATAAAAATCGATGTTTTATAATTTGATTATTTCTGTGCTAAACGTAAATTTAAATTTGTTATACATTTTTTCACGAGATATTCTTACGCCACAGCTTATCTGTTGGAAGGCATTGTGATATATGAAGAGGCTAAGGAGATAAGGAAAGTTGAGGTCAGCCAGGGTAGACTAATGTCTGACCATAAGAGGAATGAAACTACTTCCTCGGTGGTCAGACATTGTATTGTACATCTTATGTCTATCAACGTTGGGCAGTAATGGATTAGGTTTTTATTCTTTTTTGTAATTGATTAATGAAATAATCATGACAAAAGGCATCTTCACAGTTATCTCAATTCTTATGTCAGTTTCAAAGCCCCTCGTATAAGTACATCACAAATTAAACTAGCGACTAATAGAATACTGCAAGCTTTCTGACTGAACTTTGCTTTCGCTATTCCTAAATATTATATAATTAAACAATATGAAAAAAAAATATACATGTCGAATTGAGTAACCTCCTCCTTTTCGAAGTCGGTTAAAAATGAATCAATTAGAAATTTCTACTTAAAATACTCGAATCGCAACGTAATCGCGTCGCGAAATAGAATCTGGATGCGCATCGAATCTTTCGCAGAGATGGCCGATATTTTATCCAGACAATAAATAACGAATGACGCTATTCCATGTTACAATGAACATTTTTATTTAACAAGTAACAATAATGTTTCATTCGTCATTCGAAATTTGTATCCAGAATTCTGGCCGTCTCTGATTCTCGACGTGTCTCGAAATTAATTTCAAAGACAAATAGATGAAAAGAGAGAGAAGGACGTGTGTACTGGGCCACACGAAACTAACCGTACATATTTTTTAACAGAATAGAACGCGCTTCGTTTGCCATTTTATTATAACAGACATTCGCAGCGCGACGACGGCGCAATTGCGAAAGATTTCAAAGTTTTGTGAACTTTTCGCCGAGTCGCGTCGAGTGGTAGAGTTCTCCTTAGTTGTTAAGGCAGCTTATGCTAGCTATTAGGGAAAATCGTAATCGATATCTCGTAAGGACGCATTGCGATCAATAAAACAGCACTTTGTGTCTTTGTTTCCTCGTAATTCGTGTGGATGTTCACGTGAAGTTTTCGATAGAAAAATGGAAGTGAAGGGAACAAAGTACGTGTAGAATAAACATGGAAGAATTTCATTAGAGATTAAATAGATTAAAAATAGTCCGTACCACGATATATCGAAGCGAATGTTTGCAAAATCAGGCGATACTTGTTGCATCGAAACGTATCGAAGGTACGCTGAAAATCGCACGGTCCGAAATATGAATTATATGAATGTGAAATTGTAAAATATACAAAATTTGTATGAAATCGTTGAAAAAATAATAAAGTGATTGCTTCTTTTGTACGAATCCCTTTATTAACACCCTCTCGTCAAGATTATTCGTTGCATCGTTTCTGAATAAAATCATAATTATTTGATTAGTAAACACAATTACATAGGTGCACTTACCTTTTCATGTTTCACATATAAAGATAGTACAACAGAATTTTGAATCTAATTAGGAATTCTTAAAACGAATGATGCGTTCATTAATATTACACAGGGCGTTCACAAAAACGTGAGGACTTACCAATTTATGTTGACAACAATAAATATCTGGAACGTTAACTTTAAGTGGCTCCTTTGATCAGGATTCGAAACAAATGCTTCTTTTGCCTGTAAAACGTCGCTCTACAGGGTGCCTAAGAATAAATCGTTTCTCACCAGTGAGATTGGACAGAATGTATTAATTTATCTTTGAAGTACGTAGAGTAAAGTAGATCAATGCAATGTTATGAGTAGTATCGAGTAGTAATTGTCATACGAGTTGCTAGGAACGAGTATGTATACCCACAACACCGAGGAGCTCAGCCGCTCATTTTTTTTTTTTTTTTTTTGGTTTGCACGACACTGATATACATTAAACGTTACAAGATAGCAATAACGATTATCACCCTTGTTCATCGTTATCATTGACGTTACCATAATACCTTAGCCACAACTTTATTACATGACTTACATCTTTGGCATCGCTGATACCAGATTCAACAACAACGCGCACTCATGCATACGTACACACACGCAACAATATCGTTTCCCGCGGATTTTCAATATAACGCGAAACGCGACATTAAATCGCTTACAATTAGTAACTTAGGCTTTCTCTTATGCCAGTGTCGTCCAACTGGAAATCGGTCGATCGATTCTCTTTTTCCATCCGTCACGATTTTTCTAGTTCATCTGCGATCTGCTGAGTGGTGGGGGGAGGCTTCCGGTGGCCATGAGGGACCAATTCATACGTCGACTCATGATTCGCGGAATTCTACTATTGGAATAAAGGTAATAATGGAGGATTGTGAGATTTAAGGCGAAAAATGGAATAAATGGAAAGCTTTTACTAGAGCATATGAAACACTTTCTTCTCGAATATATGAAATAATATCCAAGAATATAAAACTATTGCTATTTTGGTGAAGCAACTTTTACCCGGATGAGTGAAACGATATCAACCCCGATATATGATAAAGTAGAAGGAAATAGGACACAATTGATAAGTAAAATGAAATCTAATGAAAAGTGAGATCGTCGAGGTTCGGAGCAGCAGTGATCGTTCCCTAGGAAGATCGTGATGGTCTAAAAAGAAGTTAAGCCCACCGTCGTTCATCTTTCATCGAATGCGCACCGGTCGAATCGACACATTTTTGTTTCCCTCGCGCCGGTGGCACGCCGGCCCATCGTCATCATCATCGTCCATTTAATCGAGGATGCCGCGGACTTGGCTATCACAAATCTGGCACGAACGAGCCTTACAAAAAATACAATACGCGCCCGCGACTTTTTTTTATCACAGACCAGCGCGCCGCCCGACATCAGCGTCCTGCTAATTACGCGTCGCTACCGCTTTGTTTTTTACCTCTCACCCATCCGTCTACGAAAGCTCAGGGCTAGAAGAGGTGGTAGGGGGAGCAGGTGGGAGTGATCTATCGGTCAACATTTATCGGCCATCGATTCGTCGATCGTCGACCACGGTGCAAGTCGAACGGCGTACTTGTTCAAACTTGCGTCGCGTCTTTGGATCGCTTTCCATTCTTTTTCAAACGATATCTGTATCGAGCTGCTAAATTAGAATTCGAAATTGGGAGTTGAAAGAAATCTCGAGAAAAAAGTGACGAGGTAATAACGTACACTTTGTTTTGGTGGTTTTGAGTACTCTGGAAAATCTAGGAATAGTATGTAGCTTGAGCAATTTTTTTAACGATACCAGAGTGAAGGAAAAATTGATTTTTTAATATAATTAATTCAAGAAAATTCTTACTTTATGTAGCGCTTTGCAATGGGTGTCTGTGGTCAGTAGTATAATCTGCGATTGACTCGACTTCTTTGCTGTTTGCTATTGCTGTTCTCTGTGTACACGGAATTATTAAATACCGTGATATAGTTCGGGTGTATTTACGATGGTAACTTGAGGAATATTGAAATTGCAACGGGGTGATTATTGCTAATATTGTTGAGTAACTCACTCAATTTATTTTTTATATCGAGGTGTTTATATTGTTCCCTTCATCAACCACTATACTCTTTAATTCTTTTAATAGATCGATAACTTCTATCTAATAGTTAAATTTAAAAGAAACTTCTCATGTTAAATGGGATTGTAAGAATTAATCTCGTGGTTCGGACTGATAAAGTAATACATAGCACGACGAGGTTATCTTTATTTAATACATAAAACATTTTCATTTCTAATTATTCCATCTATATCTTCAAATATAATTACTTTGCCACGTTCAGAAAAAAATACTAAGTGGTCGATAAAATGGACATGGTCGCTAGGTTTTCTTTGCTCGCTAACAAATTAACAAGGCCTCGAATACAAACCACCGACACCAATTACACTGTGCACCAATAAAATTTGGAACAAAAAATCAAAAGAAAAAAAAAATATACATGTGGAATTGTGTAACCTCCTCCTTTTCGAAGTCGGTTAAAAATCCACGAAACTTCAAAGAAAAGAACAACAACTAAATAAAAATACTCAAGTGGATGGACGATCTGAGCAAAAATGGCCGCTACCGGAAGTTCCTTCGGGAGGAAAGGTGGAAAAAAGTGAGGGTTGCATTTCTGACCGCCGTTACAAGTTTCCATTAAAACCTCGTATATGTGTGTGTGTGTGTGTGTATGTTCTTGTTTTTTCTGTCATTCTCTCACTCACACTCTCTCTCCCTCTCACTCTTAACGATAACAATTGAATATGAATTAGAAAAATAACATTATATCGTAGACAACAATCGGTTACAATGTATATAATAATGTACCAGTAATTGTGTGTGTGTGTGTGTGTGTGCGCGTGCGTGCGAGCGTGCGAGCGCGCGCGCGCGCGCGTATGTATGTGTGAGTGTATGTGTTTTTTACACAGTACATATTATCCCCGGTTTTTTTTTCATCGTTTCATCTTTTTTTTTTTTAAAGCGTGCCATTGACGTGGGGCGCCGTGACTGGCGGCTGGTAGAACGCTAGGAATTAAATTACGCGCCGTTTCATAGTCGTCATTTCGTCGGCTTGGTCGGTCGATCGATCGTCGATCCGTGGCGATCGACGATCTAGCGCTCGATGGGATCGGATTTATTTGGGACTTGCTGCTTTGTACCAACGGCTATTTATACATACGTAATGTATATATATATATATATATATATATATATATATATATATATATATATTACGTATATAGTATATATATTACGCGGTTACCGTTTACGGGCTGCTGCATCCTGGTCGCATTTCCCCACGGGGTGCCAACCCCCAGGGGGAAAAAATTATAAAAGTTTCTCCAAGAGCGGATTACAATCTTGCATTTTACGTAGCCATGATGGTCACTCATCGTTTGTATTAAATTGTAACCATGCGTATTCACATGCTCTATATTGTGTTTGATCAAAAAACAAAATTGTGAGCCAGTGAGCCTCTTGGAAACCCCTTTCTAGATATTCGAAGCTTTCTTAGAAATTTGAGAAAATATTACCTTCCATGAAGGACTCTTTAAAATTTAGAACCTCGTTTTTTAATAACAAAATATATTTGTCAGTGTAGTCTTGATGCCTATTCAAACATCATCTTCCATCTTTAATTGCAATCATGTGCCAGTTTCCTTTTTGAAAACCCATTTATGAACCACTCAAGTCGAAATTCATGCCTCTAACTGTAGAATTCAGAAATCTTACTGAATCTTTCCTAACCTACCCTATGCTACTCCCTATCTTGAGTTAGGTTTGAAAACAGCAAACCTTAGCCTTCTTCTCTATCAGCATACGTAACACACTCATCTTGTGTGTATCCTCGCTTAATGGCGCAACAGAGGCGTCGAATAAAGCAAACAAATGAGTAAGATGTTCGAGTGCATCGGGTTTGATCGAGGGTACACACAGAGGAGAGTCGCAAGAAAACACCGAGCTGCTAAGAGTATGAATCCTTCGCGTGTCTACAAACATCCGTTACGCTTTCATGGACTCAAATGTGTGGACTTTAATGTCTGACCTCGCGTTGACCGTTACACAATTCCATACTCTCGTCCTGAGTGCTTCAGGGTATTTCCTCGTGGAAGATTCGCGAGATTGCAACGCGAAGCTTCCAGGAGGAGCATTTGTCTTCACAGTTCGGTCAATATTATCGGCAGAAAGCGTGAGACCGTCTTATCTGTTCGATTGGGGAAATATGTCTCGAATGGGGGCACATCAGCATTGGAAGCCACCAGGCTTCATTTTACGTGCTTGTTGGACATTAAACGCTGAGGACCTAGCCGTATCAGTAATGTAAATATTGCAGAAAAGTTTTAGTTGCATTCTAAAGTTCATTGTGTTCCACTTGAGACACTGTTTATAACACAGATCACAATGAAACATTCCTGTTAGAAGCTCTTGAATTAGGAGTGACCACTTGCAACGGAACAATTGGTATTTCAACGACCACACAAAAATAATTATAAACAGAATCCTAATCGTTTACTTTGAGACTTGGAAATCCAATGCAATTCGCAAGAGGTACAGGAGTAACTCATGCTCCCAGCTATATTCCCAGACTCGCGCAGAAGTTTCTGTCGTTCGCATGTAAACGACCATTTGCAAGTTACGCTAGATGAAAGTCTAGCCTGTTGGACCGCAGAACTTGCAAAATAGTTGGGAGTTAATCGATCAACGGACGTTCACGTGAGGTGGGTCCCACGTGTGGTTCCCGAACGCAATATCGGACACGTATTAGACGCGTTAGGAAATTGAAACGGACAGCGACGGATTGATTTATTAATCTTAGCCAAAAATCATTAGCGGGGCTTCAGGTATTGATAGACGGATGGAAACGTCCACGAAGAACAGAGTCGAATACGTGTAAATAGAAACGTCTGCGTGGACCTATGTCGGATCATTGTGATCTTTCTGGGTAAAAATCTTTGTTGAATTCTCTTGGCCTTGTTGAATTCTGTTGTCTTTGAATGATCTTATATACAGCACCATAAGTTTGTCGAAATTGAATTATAGGTTTGACGTTTACGAATAAATGTTTCATTACGAATATGTACATGTAAAGTTTATTCGCGTAGATATTTATAATGAAACATTTATTTAGAAACGTTAAACCTATTATTTGATTTAGATAAGTTTTTTCAATAGAGTGTAGGAATACTTGTGGGACCGATTGTATATTCAAATTATGTTTTGAATTTAATTTCATTTAGTTATAAGGATGCTGAGTCGTCTACGTGGTTATAATACCTTTTCTACCAGTCTTACAATATTCTTTTTTACAATATTCATTAATTTCTTTCATTGCATTGCTTTACATTATCTTCATTATCTGGCATCCCCATTAGGGTAGTTTGTTGGGGCCAACTGGCAACCTTAAAGCTCGGGTACCTCGGAATCGCTAAACCCGTACTGTAGCTACAATCAAACATAGCTACAACTCCTGAGGGCTATACTCAAATTATTTTTCTACTAATTCTCCGTCACATATTTAGTTGATATTACACTGAAGAGCCTGGTCTCACACTTTCAGTCGACAGACTACGAAGCTATCAAATAAAATTTATCGAATCATCTACTTCAATTCTCATAAATTAAACCGACCTTGTGATAAAGTCAAAACGAGAGGAACAACTTACACAAATAGCTTTCAACATTCAAGATCGCGTTCAACATAAAGTACAAATTAATTTTATAATTTGCTAACGGATAAGCAAAATCGTTCCTCCATTTGGCACATCCCCGCGACGGATGCAAATCGCGCAGCCCGCTTCACGGTTAGCTCCCTAATTAATTAATCGATTGATTAATCGATCAATTTGCCGAGCTACGGTTGCGGCGCAGCAACGAAGACAGCGCCCGGCGTCAGTGGAAAAAAGTCGTGGACAGATTTCGAGACGGTATCGCGACATCATCACCACTTTTTCCCTCCCCATCGTTCATCGCTCCACTCTACGGTATTTCTATATCTCCCGCACACCTGGTTGCTTGAACATTCTTCGTTCGTTGCTTGAGAACATCGCGCGGAGGAAAGAATTTTCTCGCGCGTGTACAGTCAAAATTTTAAGCTAAAACACGTACTAGTTACGGGTGAAACCTAATTACGGCTTGTACGACAGACACGTATTTATAATATATTCATATATAATATATATATATATATAATATATATAATATAGTGTTTATATATTACAGTCAGATTGCTCATTGTCAATTCATCGGTTTATCACATTTAGTACAAGTTGAAAAATATCTCTAACATCCACGTGAGGCGACTTCCGGCCGTTTACCACGTTCCACGTTTCATTCCCTCGTTAAGGGTGGGACACGCGGTGCACGCGGTCGCCTCTCAATTCGTTAATTACGCTAGTTATTACAATTACAATCATTAATATCTAACAGTAGGTACGACAAACAATTATGATAGTACGGGCCACGGAAATACCTTTTGCAAATTTTCTTTCGTTTTTCAATATCCTCGCCGACTGGTCGAGTCGTGATTGCAAAATCGACTTTCGTTTAAAGCTTCGAAAACCGGCGGGTTAACGGTGATTGGAGGGGGGGGGGGAGTATTGAGTCTCAAAAGGGGGGAGGGTGAGCAAGCTCGAGGGTCGCGAATTTCGCTCGTGGAAATTCTTCGTTGTCCTCTCTCTCTCTCTCTCTCTAGTCCCTCTCATGTTCCTGTTTCTTTCTCACTTTTTTTCATCTCATTAGGACGTTTCTTTTTCTTCAGGGTTTCCGAGCTACGTCTACGAACCGTGGCTACGTTCTAGCCGGAAGAGACGTCGCTCCCGGGGACGAAAACGACGTATAGTCGTTCTATTCTTTGTTGTTTTTTTTTGTCGTTCGTTATTGCTAGAGTAACAAGAAGTTTAGGAGAAAAGATTTGGAAAGAGTCTAAAAACACATCTACGATTAAATTTTCGCCGAAATAACGCGGAGATCGCCGCGGCGTGCACCCTCGAGGGGCGTTTTTTTCTCGCTACAGAAAAAATGGCGGTAGGTTTCGGAGGAGCTAACCTGCCTCGTCGGTACACAGGCGCGCGAAAGGGATTTTTATTCTGCTCTCTCGTTTCTTAAATCCTTTTTTTCCCCTTGTTTAATCCGTCCTCGCGTTATACGTACTATTACACAGACGAAGCTAAACGCTGAAATCGTTCGCATTTTGCGCTCTTTACGTTTTATTACGTCTTCTTCTTCTTCATTTTTTTTTCTTTTTGTTCGCTTACATCTGTTTAGAATAGACACCAAAAAGACATCGAGAGACTCGAAGGAAGGTTTGAAATAGGAGATTAAAATTCGTTTCTTTTTTTTTTTGTTTTTTTTTACGTCTGCTATTAGTCGAAAATTGTCTTGGCTACGTTTTAACGAGTCGAGCTGGCTACTATACTTTTTCGCTAATTTTTTTTTTTACCTTTCTTTCTTTCTATACACTTATGTTGCGTATGCGTGTGTATTTTAGTGTAACTACCCACGTGTGATGTACACCTCATACTTTAAACTTACGAGTAAGTCGTTCCGCACGGACGGACCGACGGACACCGAGGATTGAGCAAACTGTTATTGCACGGAACGCATAAACTCGAAACGCACCTCACCAAATTGTTTCTCTGTTTCGTTTGTTTTCTCTCTCTTTCATCATTCTTCTATGAACCTGCGCGGTTCGTTGTTGGGTTCGCGAGAAAGAGAACCGCGGTTCGGAGTCATAGCTTTGAAGTGAGTGACGTTGTTGGATCATAGAATGCGAACGGTTTTTAATCCAGAAAAGAATAACCGGTTTTTGACGCAGATAGAAAATTCTTCTTTTTGTTTAGTGTTCATTCGTGACCGCTCTGAAATGATTACACTTTTGAATTATTGATTAGGGATAAGAAAAAGTTCAGTAAATGTGGTAAAATAGTAGTGTGCGATAATATTGAGTAGTTGTTGGTTATACGAAATAATTTTATACTGATTGGATCACTGTCTACGTTCCTTCTGAGTGAGAGTAAGATATACACGTGGTATCGAATTAAATCTTTTATATTAGTGTTAATGAATGTCTGTTAGAGTACTATCAATGGATTGTTAAGAATCTCCTGATGAAAATGAGCCCAAACACGGTCCTTTTTGCACTACTTTTAACTTTTTGCAATTGAACGATTTCGAGGAATGATTCGAATCACCTGAAATTGCAAGTAGTCGGAACGTGGTCGCGTGTGAACTCATTTCCATCGAAAAAACTTCACCAAACCAGTGGTAATGCTTTCACTCAAATACACCAAAAAATTTCGGTCATACAATCATCATCATCATCAGGAACATCACCTTCAATGGTTATATGAACTTGACTCAATTCCATACAGTCAAGCAGCTGATTGTGACTAGTATATATCTTTCTTTGAACTTCCTTCAGGTCATATAATATAATCAGCTTAGTAGAAATCATTGTTAATATAATCAAATACAGGGGCAAGATTTGAGGTTTTCTTAGATTGTATCACGAACTAGAGTGACTAGGTCTCATAGATCCTAAATCTTTAAACTAAATCTTTATAAATATATTATAACTAACCGTAGGCCAGATTGGAGACTTAATTCTAAGTATTAAGAAAAGATCTGTGGCTAAAATTGGAAACCTTAGTCCACTTTCATGAAATATCCTTCGTGTATATCTCATCGATAAACGCAAACAGTGTCAATGATTTTGATGTAAAAATTGTCACTTGAAACAATACACAGGTCCCTTTCAAATGTTGCGAAGGTTGGTTTCTGGTGGTGACGGTTGAAATTTCATTGGACGGAACAAATTCTTCAATCAATACTTTGAGCAGTGCATCGTTTTGTAGCAGCGGGCTAAATATAACGAGAAGGGAAACACGTGAAACCGTGGGATCAACGATAGAACTATGCATATTTCACGAACGGCGTTGGATTTTGGTCGTCGGTTCTCTTTCATCGCGAACTTAATCACTCGTGTGGTCTCTATCGATTAAACATTAACGGCGAGAAACCTTCTTACAACTTCCTATCTAAATACACTTAGCATATATATCCTCGGAACATAGATAAACCAGTTAAAAACATTGTATATGTTCCTATCTACTTATACACAATATATAGATATAATGTTTGTATATCATAACCATATTAATAATATTAATTACATATATTTATATATATATATACGATTGGAGTAAATAATTATTAATTAATCCTTATGCATATATCACATCTGATCGTTCAGTCAGTATAGGAAGACCCTCGCCTCGTCACCCACACACGCAAACCCGCTTAAAAATCGTTCCTCTAATTTCTTTTTTTCTCATCGATCCCTTAAAATTTGCACGATGTTCGAATAATCGTTGCTTTATGTTTTTCTTCCCCCGTCTCTAAGTGTCGTTTTCTGTCTACCATCGTTTGCATTCGTCTCGCGTTTTAACTCTAAACCCTCTTCCTCTCTTCTCTAACCGTTCTCTTCCGATTCGTTATAACTTAACCCGATAGTGGCTGCTATCTAAACAGACATTTAATGTTTTGTTGTTGTTTTCTTTCTTTTTTTTTTGGTAAAAACCTGAAATCGCCATCGAATATTAATATAATACACTTATTACGTACTTATAGTATAAATATAGGAACATTCATTAAATATATTTTCATATATAATATTATCATCGTCATATATATATATATGTATTAGAATTCATATGTATATATATATATATATATATATATATATATATATATATATATATATACATATATTACTTGGTGTTGTATAGGTAGCTATAATTTTTTTTATTTAAACGTGGTTTAAAATGCCCAATCCATTCCATAACGCCTGGCCATGGGTTCAGCTTGTCGAGGATCGAATCCAACAACCCTTAGACTGTGAATTGGAGTGTCTCGATACGAATGCAAGTCTCTCGACCCGAACGTGACTATCTAATGGTCCGCCACCGCCGCCTGGAATCCCGAAATCACTATGCGTCCGGATTAATCCGCACGATTAAAACTTGCGTCGAGCAAACGTTGTTCCGCGGTCGGGGCCGAGACGAAACGAGACGAACTTCGACTGATTGCGATTACGTATCGAGCTGAAACTTCCGTTTGCTTTATGAACGCGGTAAAGAACGCCAAAATTGAATTGATAACAGGGCATGCTCACATATTATACGTGCGGAGTAATATTACTCTTAGAGGTGGAAATGAAGAACGAGGTCTTAATAGTTAGCGTAAAATTAGAAGGTTTTTTCTTTGCCAATACAAAATGTATTAGATGTATTTAGTTGATTTTAATTGAATCTGAAATGTATGCTTTTTTTTGGAGCTGAAATAATCGGTTGATTTTGAAAATCTGAAATGTTTCTATTTCTATTCGAGATGTATGTTCGATTTTGAAGAACTATTTTCACTTGAAATATTTGTTCGATTGCAATAACGTGAAATACAAATTCGAGAAAAATTGAGTTTCCATGGCAAGTCATTTCTTTTCACGACAAAAAGAATTCTCACTAGACTAACGATGATGGAAGCATGTTTCGATGATTACGTTTGTTTTAGGGGTGAAAATTTGTTGCAAAATTTTTGGTCTAAGACAAATGAACGGTCTGCGTCAGGGACGTCACGTAGTATGGTATAGTGACAGGGGGCTGTGTGTACACGAAAAGCCAATAATGTATCATCAATGGTGTGCATCGCAGCGAACATGTTAATTATCGACACCGCTACTTAACGCGACGCAAACATTAACGCGTTCGCTGTACAGCGCGTCAGACTACCGTAATGCGTGACAGCCAATGGCATTAAGCCTCCCTGAATAAATATTTAAATTTGTAATTTACGGTTTCCCCGTCGCGTTTCGATTACAATTTTTTGCGCGTCTCACGAGACAATATAAATACGAGCGATATAAAAACAACGCGTTACGAGAAATTGCCGACAAAAACTGTATATAAACATGGATTATTCTACGTTGATTGGACAGTCGATTAAAAGCGATTGCCAGCAAAATTTGAAGAAGCGAGTTCGTTATTTTTAGGACAGGTGCTAAGAACTGTCATCGTTCGGCCATTCCCAACCATGGAACAACATGAATCGTTACAAAATTGACCGCGAAACAGACGGATTGCACGATGTAAATATATCCGTAAATGTAAATATCACTCACAGGTAAATTATAAAAAAATATCACGCGGATATATTCAGGAGTTCGAAGTACGATGGAAAAACGCTTGGCTCGGAAAGGTCCTTCCTCAAATAACGCTCAAGCTACGCTCACACTCAACAGAGAGTATTATAGCACAGGGTTTCCAGGTGCAGAGATTATTGGCGCTGGACTAGCTCTAATTGTGAAAATACATGAAATCATGTTCATAACACTAGTTGTTTTGCTAAAATTTTCACAGAAGAAAATGATTTATATCCTGCTCTTGTTCAATACCTTAGTGTTTATGTTTTCATTTAAACTTTACATAAAAGACTTGCAATTTTCTTGAAAATACTATCGAGGTCATGTAATTCCCTTAAGCAGAGGTCCATGCATTAGAAGCTAAGCAAAAGGTGGTACAGCCTTTTCCGTACCTTCAGCCCTTTTCGTAACTTCAAAGATTTATATGTCTCCCATTGATTTCTCAATTTTCTTGAAAATATTATCGAACCCCTCAAAGTCTCCTTACCCAGGGATGCATGAATTAGAAGCAAAAGAAAAAGTGAATCAGCCTCTTTCCTACCTAGTCCCAAAGAGTTTTATGCCTCCATCGAGTTGGCAATCTTCTCCAAAATGCAACCGTGGCCCCCTCTGCCCAGAGGTCTCATAAAATCTTGATTCAGCGCTAATAATCTTTGCCGGTGGAAACCCTTCTTTAAACTCGCAGGGGATGCTCAGCCCTTGCGTCTCGAGCTTAGTCGTGAGCGTTGCCTGAGCGTGAGCATCCCTCGAGCACGAGCGTTTCTTGAACGCGAGCTCGAGCGCCAGCGGGAATCGAACCCGTGCAGGGTGTGCACGCGCGACGCGAAAGTAATCCCTTTGTGGCGGGACACAATCGCGTTGAATATATTATGCCGTGCACACATTTCGGAGGTACGTTTTACCGACTCCGGATTGAAAGACGACCGACCATCACGCGAGCTAACGTGATGCGGAGTCACAAGCTCCGCCGTCTCGCTTCCTCGTGCTCTCTGCGGCCTGCACGGCCGACCTGCACACGTACCGTAGCGATTAATTGATTCCTGGAATCCTACGTAAGTTCAGGCGAACTTAAAACGAGGACCCGATGCATTATTTCTCGATATCGACGCGCCTCCACCCGTCTCTACTCTTCGTCGAAACGGTGAATTTGAACGATCGCGGGGTCACGCTCGGGGAGCTTTGTCTGCGGACGCCATATTGAAACGAGCTGATTCGTGGATATCGGGGTGTTCCCTGAAGGAGTGGTTGAAGTTTTGTAAAGGGTGGTATTAATGTTAGTAATGAAGAAGGGTAGAATCGAGGTAAACTTGGTTGTTGTTCGATGAGGCGAAACTTAATGTTGGAATGGGGTGCAGGTCATTCTCTTTTAGCTAAGTACACCTGTATTAATGCACTTGTGTTTAAAATAAGGGATTTGTGAAAATAGAAACTGTTGGAAATAAAAGCGTATACTATCGATTGGACTGTGTATTTTTGTATGGTTGTTTACGTGAAAGCCTAATGCTAAGGGGGAGAATTTTCCATAGCCCTCTTTAGGTCTCTTCTCGCATCGATGTACGTGAAATTTGTAATACTATTTAATCAAAACAGTTAATTCTATTAAATTCAGACCATTCTATTCTCAACTGATCGTGCGTCGATCCTTTAGAGTAAACGAAATTAATTTCGAATTATTCTCAATTTCCTCCAGCATTACAAACAACATATTAATACTTAATATATAGTCCTTATTAGCACCCTTAAACTCGAATTAAATAATCCCAATACGTGTTCATCCCTTTAAGAATCACAAGAATAATCAAACTATCAAACAAATCCCACTCGATTGCAACCGACTCCGACGGTTCCAAGATAAATTGAAAATTCTGCAGCGACAACAAAGGCTGTAGAAATATGTTACCAGAGCTTGCAGGGTTTAAAAGATTCCTGACAATACGCGAATTATTCTTTTGCCCGCGGTGTTTGTTCCCCTGGTTCCTATTCGTCGGACTCCGGGGTTTCACGGAACATATTTCCCGCGAATATGAAGGTTTTAGTCGCCCATAGAGGAGTTATCGGAAAGATCTTGCGAGTTTTTGTTTTCGACACGAGTGGACGAGGTGGAAAAAAAAATCGTTTTTGGATTTCAGAGCGCGGGGCGAGCTCGAGGCCCGCCGATAGCGGTTTTTAGCTCTGTGATTTGGTAAATTGGAAAAGTGCGAGCAGGGTGCGCCCTTTGATTTCGCCCGGTCAAAGGATTACTTTCGGCTATCGATTTGACCAATAGAGTTCGAGCTTTCCTTTTTTCTCCTTAAATAATCGCGAATCAGAATCAATTGCGTGCTTTGCGTCGTCTGGCTAATGATTAAAACAAACGAAGATCGAGCAATTCAATATTTATTATAAGCAATTCGATTCACGATGTTTTGACTTGTTTCAATTCAATTTCAGAATGAAATTATGTTAATTATATCTGTATTAAAAAATGACGTAAGGTATCAGAATATTATTCTAAGTAAAATTATATTTTTCAGGTAAAATTTGGCTTTAGTCTGTAATAAAAGTCTTAATGTTTATGGTCAATACTTTGTGAGATAAATGTTAATATTAGGTCCTGCGAGTAAATTTTTTAACAATAAAACTGTTGACCATGCACTTGACATCTACAGGTCCGAGGAAATGTTATATTAATTAAGAGAATCTCATTTTCATTTCTATAGACTCCGAGGATAACTTAATACAACAAGTCGAAACGTCGTTAATTAAGATGCTTGCAACGAGGACTGAATCGTTCGTTCTTCGTTTATTTTTGCTCTCGATAATTAAAGTCACGGAAATTAAATATCTTCGGACGCTGGAAAAATCGCGTTACTGGAAATATAATATCATAGCACCGTTTAATATTTATTATATAGTATCTCGTACTACTAACAAAAATAATTCTCACTCTTGCTAGCAGGGTCTGTTCTGTATAAAATTTCACCTCGATGATCTCGTATTACCTATCGTTTTATCACAGTAAATCAAAACATCGACTCCGCGGTCGCAATAAAAGCTAGCTGAAAATCGAGTTCAGGATTCAAGTATCACAATTGGTAGCGATTATAAAATATTATCACTATCACTGTCGTTATCACTATATGTTTGTATAGATAGAAAAAATATATATCGTACGGTCGTCAATGAATATCGCTTACAATGTAATGTAACAAGTCGAAGAAAATTTCATCGTTATTCGATTACTTTCCCCTAATCCCGTGAATTGCGTATCAGGTTCGTTGTCAAGCGTTTAGGAATTCAATGTTTACCATACAAATATTAGAATCACGTGTGAAAGTCACGCGCACGTATTTTTGCTTCGCCGATGCTCGTTTAGTTAAGAAGATGAGTGCAAATTTACGTAATTCTACAATGCGCTCGCGTGCACTTAACAATATAATTGTCCCATTGTATAATATCGATATTTGGCACGGTTCTCAACATCGAGCTTAACAGAAATTCACACCAAGCCAGTTTGCGTTCCACGATAACAGTAATAACGTTTAATTCATGGCATCGATATCTGGAAACTAAACTCACGTTACGTTGGACGCTTTTAATCGGTAAATTTCGTTCCTGTTTGCCTAGCATATGTATTAGACACGAACAGATTTTACTTCTTCCTATTCACCGTATCGATTATTAGTTATACAGATATTTTTCCACGAAGCGCACCTGTCTCGCGTGAATTTCTGTAAAGGTAATAACCACGATATGATGAAAGAATAGAAATTATACAAAGTATGATAGCTATAATTTAGTTTTAAAATGTTACATCAAGTTCACCATTTTAGTCAAGTGACATAAATAAATAAATAAATAAATAAATAAATAAATAAATAAATAAATA